>NC_034610.1:51449968-51480115 GCF_900095145.1 Mus pahari | reverse complement strand
AGTGGGTAGGTAGGGGAGCAGAGGTGGGGGGAGGGTATAGGAAACTTTCGGGATAGCATTTGAAATGTAAATAAAGAAAATAATAATAATTAAAATAAATAAATAAATAAATAAATAAATAAATAAATAAATAAATAAATAAATAAGGTAATTTGCTTGATCATATAACAACTGAAATTTTGTCAGGATAAAACAAGGGCCACTTCATTTAAATGCAAAAAATTAAAATATGCATTTATGTTTGGTTCAAAGTATAAATACTCCTTACAAAATGATGGTAGAATTCCTGATTTTTTTTTCTGTAATTTTTTTGTCAGTCCAAGTTTTGAGCTAATGGTTTTAAGCAAAAAGTTTCCAATTACCATTACATTTTAGCATGAACTTCCTCATATGGTTAATATTTATAAATAGCACTTGCTCTTATACCAGGAACAGTATCAGCCCTGGTGGCAGAAGAACAGGAATGGGAAGTCCCAAGACCTCCCTCACCTCTTTAATCCACTTTACAGGGTAGCACTCCTGAGGAGGCCCACATTCCACCACCTTACACCCACTCTTTAGCCCAACCCATACTTCTGCCAGTGCCAGTTCCAGTTCCAATAGTGTCAACTTTAGGAATGGAAGGGGCTTGCACAGGAAATGAAAATCAGGCGTGGTGCCTCCTGAGGGTGTCGAGCCAGAGGCGGATTCCTCGGTTACCCCTAGGATGACAGGGCCAGTTGACCAGCAAGGGAATCAACCCCTCCCATTATAGGCCCTTCACTACTGCTGATCTTCATTATGGGAGGAGAGAGAATGCCAGGCTCTCTGACAACCCTAGAGAGCTCNTNGGTCTCGTGGACACCATGCTTTTCACCCATCGGCCCACTTGGGGTGATTGTCAGCAGCTCCTGTAGATTCTCTTTAGCACCCAGGAAAAGGAACACATCATTTTGGAGGTCCAAAGACAATAGATTTCCCCTCAGGAGACCAGCTTGGGACTACAAGGTGAAGGTAGGGAGCATCTCCAAGTCTATGGCAAGTCTCAGAGCAACCATCTGGCAACCCACAAATTTGGCTAAGGTTTATGATGACAGACAAAGGAATAATGAAGACCCAGCAGACTTTCTTGAGCAGACTATGAATGTTTTCCCCCATTATGTGCACCTAGAGCCTGAGGAGGCAGAAGTCTTGCATAAGAACTAATGCACTTATTGTAAGGAGAAAGGACGTTGGGCAAAAGAATGCCCAAAGAGAAAGCCTAAGACTAAGACTATGGTCACCAAGAGAGAAGACTGAGAGAGTTGGGGCTTGGACCCCCTGACTGAGCCCAGGGTAACCCTTAAAGTGGAGAGAAAGCCTCTGGAATTCCTGGTGGATGCTGGAGGTCAACATTCAGTGCTTGTAAAAGCTGAAGGGCTGCTGTCTATTAAGAAGTCCTGGGTCCAAGGGACCACAGGTGCCAGACAATATTCATGGACTCCCAGAAGAACAGTGGACTTAGGAATGAGAAGGGTAACCCCTTTGTTCATAGTCATTCCTGAGTGCCCCCTACCCCTTATTGTTCCTTCAGTCCTTTCCCTAACTCCTCCGTTGAGGTCCCTGTGCTCAGTCCAATGCTTGGGTGTGAACATCAGCATCTGTATTTGTCAGGCTCTGGCAGAGCCTCTCAGGAGACAACTATATCAGGCTTTTGACCACAAGCACTTCTTGGCATCAGACATAGTGTCTGGGTTTGGTGTCCGTATACGGGATGGAGCCCCAGGTGGGGCAGTATCTGGATGGCCTTTCCTTCAGTATCAGTTCCACACTTTGTTCCAGTATTTCCTTTAGACAGGGGCAATTCTGGGTTACTTTGGGACAGAATTTAGTTGTAGCTACTCCCCATGTAACTGAAGGTGTACTCAAACAGCTGCCTGATTGGTGGTTCAGCAATGCTCTCATGACTCCTTATTAGACTTTACTAATTAACCCTGGCAGAGTTACCTTCCAGTAGCCTGTTTCCTTGAATCCTGAGACTCTCCTTCCTGACCCTGATTTGGACCCCCCAATCCACCACTGCAGCAAAATCTTGGCCCAGGTACCCAGGGCCCGACCCAACCAGAGTGGACTTGGTTTACAGATGGAAGCAGCTTCATCTGCGAGGGTCAGAGGAAGGCAAGAGCAGTGGTAACCACAGAAACAGGAAATCTGGGCTCAGTCTCTTCCCCTGAGCACTTGAGCTCCAAGGGCTGAACTGATAGCGCTGACCCAGGCCCTCACCATGGGCAAGGGACTGGCTGTTAACATTTACACAGACAGCAGACATGCATTTGCCACTGTTCATGTACTATTTACCAGGAGACAGGGCTCCTAACTACAGAAGAATAAGGGCCCTGCTCTTGAGCTATGGGAAAGAGACAACTAAGTGTTCCCAGACAGATGTGACCAGTTTGTAAAATTAGTCTAGCCTCTGATAATGGAATAGATTATTTCTTCCCAGGTCAGAAAGGTCCTTTTCCACCTGCATGGTCTCGCCTCCCAGTCTGAACAAACATGATCAGTTCTGAAGGACAGCATTTCTTTACCTTCTACACAATCATGTAATTCCAAGGTTTGAGAGTCCCAGCTTTTTATGCATACATATATAATATACATAAGTATATTAATCATATATATGATATATATATATGATATATATAAAATCAAAACCCTAGATGTGACTATCTCATTCCTAACCTGCAAATCCAGGCATGGTCTTGTACAATAAAGACTCTGTGTTTGCATCAGTGTCACGATTTCTGGCAGTCTCCTCAGGTTCCATCAAAGTGGGCATAACACAACAAAGTCATAGACAGCCTTTGCTCCCCGGCTTTAGGAGTTCCACATGAAGACCAAGCTGCACAGGGCCTAGGTCAGACCCATGCTATGTTTTCTGGTTGGTGGTTCAGTCTCTGTAAGCCCGTATGGGTCTAGGTTAGTTGATTCTGTAGGTTTTCTTGTGATTTCCTTGACCTCTCTGGCATCTACTATTCTTCTTCCTCCTCCTCCTCCTCCTCCTCCTCCTCCTCCTCATTCTGAAAGATTTTCCAAGCTCTGCTTAACATTTGGCTCTGGTTCTCTGCTCCTGTTTCCATCACTTGCTCAGTGAAGTCCTCTGCTAATGGTATGCTATGTTCCTGTCTGTCAGTATTGCAGAATACCATTAACAGAGCCAGGAGTGGGCTCCCTCTCATGGCATGGGTCTCAAGCCGAATCCCGTAATTCATCCTCCATCTTTAGCACTGTACATCTTGTAGGCAGAACAAATTGTAGGTTTTGTAGTGGGGTTGGTGTTCCAGTACCTCTATTAGAAGTCTTTTCTGGTTATAGGAGATGGCCAGTTCAGTCTCCATGTCTTCCATTGCTCGGATTACACTCATAAATTTCTGGGAGGTTCTATTGCCCTTGGATTCTAGCTCATCCTAGAGATGCTCCCTCCCACATTCCAGTTGTCTCTCCTAGTACTCTCTCCCTTAGTCCACCCTTCATCTGGTCCCTCTTCTTACTTTTCACACCCCTCTCCCATACAGTCCCTTCTCCCATCCACCCATGATGTCTATTCCATCCCCTCTTCTCAGTGAGATTCAAGGGTTCTTTGGGTCTTGAGGCCCCCTTGATTCTTAGCTTTTTTTGGTCTGTGGATTATATGATAAACGCAAACTTTCAATCATTATAAGAAAGGCATGCAATTTCACTCCTGTGTAATAATTGATCTCACTTGTCATCTTGATGAGACCTAGAATCACCTAGTGTAGGACCCCCATTTTCAGGGACCCCCCGAAGTCACGGGAGTCAGGATTTCCCAGGAAACACGAGAGGTCTTCTTGTTGTAAAAGCATGAGGTAGCTTAATGGCGGAGCTCCGGGCCAGCACGTACCTCACGCAGGAGGCAGAGGTGCCGACCTCATGGCCTGAAAGGTAGGGGTTTTTGTAGGGGGAGGGGGAGGGGCTAGCAAGAATTGGCGCAGTTACCCGTGATTGGCTCATTTAAACGTACACATTTGCAGGATGGTACGTGCAAAGGCAGGAATGCTAGGAGACCTGAGGGGCGGGTCAGCAGAACATTTGGTTCAGTCCCAGGAATGTTCCAACAATGGCCTACCTGGGTGTGCCCAGGCTTTGTCTCACTGTGCTCTCTGCCTCAGGCTTCCAAGCTGACAAACAACTATTTCTCTGGACATAAGTTGCATGAATCCCAGGCCTTAAATTTCATTTCTCTACACTAGGAGATGGGACTTTGGGGAAAGTATGTATAAAATGGTTTGAGTTAGGTTAGTTGAGGTAGGAAGAACTGTGAGTTACACCTTTCCTTGAACTGAGATGCTAGATTGTAATAAAAAGGAAAGACTGGGATAAACACATATATCTATGATTCTCTGGATGCTATGAGATCAACTGCCTCCTCAAACATCTGCCACCATGAATTTCCTGCTACAAAGAACTGAAACCTTGACTTGTGAAGCAGAAAGAAACACACCTTTCCATTATTTCTTTTCTTCCTTTCCTCCCTCCCTCCCTTCTTCCCTCCCTCCCTACCTCCCTCTCTTATTTCCTTCCTTCCTTCCTTCCTTCCTTCCTTCCTTCCTTCCTTCCTTCCTTCCTTCCTTCCATTTCTCTTGTCAGAATATTTTATTAGAGCAACAAGAAAAATTACCAAGACACACATGTCTCGCTCATACTTAATCAACATCATTTAATTCTATTCATTTTTAGAACCAGAGACCCAAATTCAAGTGTGTCTGTCTTACTTTTCTATTTTAGTGAAGAAACTCCACGTCCAAGGCAATTTATAGAAGAGTTTACTGGAGACTTATTTAAAGTTTCACAGGCTTGGGCCATAACCCGTATGGTGGAGAGCATGGCAGTAGGTAAGCAGGCATGGTACTGGACAGTAGCCGAGAGCTTACATTTTGAGACAACACCATGAGTCTAATAGAGAGGTAACTTTTCGAAGCTCAAAGTTCACCCTAGGGACACAAATTCTCCAACAAGGATTTACCTCCTAAAACTTCCCAAAGAGTTTCACCGACTGTGGTCCAAGCATTCAAATACATAAGCCTATGGGAGCCATTCTCACTCAAACTAACATTCCATCTAAGTTCTGTGAATTCTGCCCTGGCTGACTGGACACTTTCAGACACAGTCTTGGAACTAAAGGAACTGGTATTACAACTTCTGTCCCGTTTTGCTAGAAGTCAAATAAAGCTTTGCTTGTTTTACATGTCAGAGGGACTCAAATTCATATATTAGTTTGGTGCCTCCAAAATCCCGCTGCACTCTGCAGGAAAATGAATCCACATCTGTGATGGTTTGTATATGTTTGACCCAGACAATGGCCCTATCAGGAGGTGTGGCATTGTTGGAGTGTGTCCCTATGGTCGTGGGGACGCTCATAGTAGTTGCCTAGAAGCTAGTCTTCTCCTCTTTACTCTCAGAACAACATGTTGAACTCTCAACTCCTCCTACAACAGGCTGGATGCTACCATACTGGTCTGAACCTCTAAACCTATATGCCAACCCAGATTAAAAGTTATCGTTGTAAGAGTTGCATTGATCATGGTTTCTGTTCCCAGAAGCAAAACCTTAACTAAGACAACCTCTTATTTAAGTTGTCATTTTAAGCTATGGATAAATCAAAATTATATATACAAACATTTGTTATATTGGGATACCAATTATTAAAACTGATTGTTCTAAAGTCTTCCCTTTCTGTTTGGAAAGGTTTGTTGTTGTTGTTTTTTTCTGTTTTGCTCGTATGATATACACGGTCATATCAAACTCTTAGGCAGAAATATTGCAAGCAGTTATTGACTCCGTTCAACTTTAAACTTTAAAATGTATATATTAGTTAGTGCTCTCTCTGTATATAGGATTTATTACATTGACTTATGAAAGGTCTAAGATAGCAGAATAAACTCCATTTTGTTTTTAAGAACCCATTCTAAGTTAACCTGCTCTTAGAGAGGTATGGTTCCCAACCCTTGAGGTTTAAGACAAATTAGTTGGCAAAATAGAAACAGCAGCTGTAGCTAGCTGATAACAACAGAATGGTCATTCCCAGGACAAGATGACCCTTTTTGATGTAGGCTTCTTCCTTGTGTTTTAACCAGGTGTTATAAATGAATTAGCTTAAAGGCCAACATTCCTTTACTCTCTCATGAAATGCCAAGGCTTGGGAATCCTCAAGTTTTCTTTTCTTTATAACACCTCCTGCCCCTAGACCTGGGGGCCACTCTCCTATCCTGTTGCCTCAAGGTCTGTGGCCCAAGCTCTTGAGCTTGAAAAAAATCTCTCATGTGCTTGCATCGGAGTTGTGGTTCCTGGTGGTGTCTTTGGGGATTTTGCAATCTGGGAACAACACTTACAGTGTGGGGGGCAGGTAATCCAGGAATGAATGCCTTGCATTGAAATGGCTGAGAATTTATTTATTTCATGAGTTTGGTTATCTCAGAAGTCCCACTTTGGTGTTGGAATCTGGGATGATTTAAGGTTACTTACTGTTTTTCAGTCTATGCTGGGATCCTGAAGAAGCTGTATTTAATATCTGTTGCAGCAACAGGCTATATGAACTTGGGTTTGAGTGGATTCCAGATGTAGTCATGTTGCCACCTAAGATGAACCATCAAAATTTATAAGATAAAATTCATCAGAAAGGATGTCCTTTTACATAGTCAACACATTTTATAATTTAATTAATTTCTTTAGAGATATAATAAGTTGCTCTGTTTTCAAAATTATAGTAGCAATAAATATATCATTATAATCAACCAATCAGCACAGAAGTAAAAAGGAGGAAATCTACATAAAGACAATGGGGCTCCAAGGGCTGGTAAGATGGCTCAGTGAAAAAAGAAGTCAGTAGATATGCACTCACTGATAAGTGGATATTAGCCCAGAAACTTAGAATACCCAAGATACAATTTGCAAGAACACAAGAAAATCAAGAAGGAGGATCAACATGTGGATACTTCATTCCTCCTTAGAATAGGAAATAAAATACCCATGAAAGGAGTTACAGAGACAAAGTTTGGAGCTAAATCGAAAGGACGGACTATCCAGACTGCCCCACCTGGGATCCATCCCATAATCAGCCACCAAACGCAGACACTATTGCATACACCAGCAAGATTTTGCTGAAAGGTCTCTTGTGAGGTTATGCCAGTGCCTGGCAAACACAGAAGTGGATGCTCACAGTCAGCTATTAGATGGAACACAGGGCCCCCAATAGAGGAGCTAGAGAAAGTACCCAAGGAGCTGAAGGGGTCTGCAACCCTATAAGTGGAACAACAATATGAACTAACCAGTACCCCCCAGAGCTCGTGTCTCTAGCTGCATATGTAGCAGAGGATGGCCTAGTTGGCCATCATTGGGAATAGAGGCCTCTTGGTTTTGCAAACTTTATATGCCCAGTACAGGGGAACACCAGGGCCAGGAAGTAGGAGCGGGTGGGTAGGGGAGCAGGGTGAGGGGAAGGTATAGGGGACATTCGGGATAGCATTTAAAATGTAAATAAATAAAATATCTAATAAAAAAAGATGGCTCAGTGAGTAAAGTCACTAGCATCTTGACTGCCTGAGTTCTGTCTCAGAACACACATGGAGGAAAGAAAAGATCAACTACACCAGTTGTGCGCTTATCTCTACATACATGTGGAGTAACATGTGTATACAAAGATACATTCCTACAAATAAATATAAAGTTTAAAAAAGGGAGAGTTAACAAAGCAAGCCTGTAAGTCCTACCTTTATCATTTCTTTTAAAGTAATTTACTAAGAGCAGACACATGAATCAACACGTTGAAAGGTTAAGTGGAAAACCTCGTGCCATAATCCCATTTTAGTGACAGAAGTGTAAGGACGCCTATGAAAGAATGCCGAAGACTATCAGAATTTTACCTTGAAGTTGCAGGTATTGGTTGCAGACCACTAAACTAAGTGAATGAGAAGATTAAAAAAAAAGAGAGAGAGAGAAGAAAATCTAACCCAGTTTGAATCACTAGCATTTCATTACCTAGTTGTGACGTCATTTACTCTCTACGTATGCTTTACAAAAATATGCTCACCAAACAGCCCTGTTGAGGAAATATTATTAACAAAATATTACTGAGCTTTAAAGACTTGGCCTAGAATAAAAAACGTCCTCAAAATTAACAATTACTCTTCTTTCTTTCATCAGAGAGCCTGTGCCAGTTTCTTTGGCCACAAGGGGGCAGCATCTGAACACCTCCTCTCATTTCTTCCTGAGCTTCTGCCCTGATTTTCTAACACAGGTGAATGCCCAGTATGAGAAGAGAGGCGCTGGCTAAGTGATACCATCGTGATAAACACTGACACACAGCAGAAAGATGTAAGTGTCCCCTCTTCCAGAACTTTATTCTCTACCATGTACCCAAATAATAACAAATGAAGAGGGTTTTTTTGTTTTGTTTTGTTTTGTTTTGTTTTTTAAACAGTTGAGTCCAATTTTTGCAATCTGAGCACATTAGGTGCATTGGGTGGGAACTTCCAGACTTCCAAGACACCTGACCCGAGGGGTACGATACGGCTGGTCATTGTCTTGTGTATTTGTGCACTGTCTATGTCTTTTCTTGCTTTCACTTTTGAGAAAGCCTCCAGGTATCTGTATAAGTGGCATGGAGTGGTTAAGAGCAGACCTTCAGTGGTGGAGGGTCACCGCGTCAGTGGTCAGGAAGATGTTTCTGCCTTCCCACCCCCAACCCTGCGTAAATAAAGTATCCGCCCATCAGTTGGGAGAATTCTTTGTGGAAGATGGAGAGCTCCACCTACTGTCGCTTTCCTCCCCCTGCTGCTTTCAGTTTCTGAAGTGGGAGTCCGTGAACCCGAGGGTTTATTTTTGTTTTCAACAGTGAAATGGCTCTTTTGTACCTGTCTATTCTTTCTTATTGTGTTGTTTGGTCTTTATTTGTATTGGACTGTCGTGGGCGCCATGGGACCGACTGTTTCTCACCTTAATCTTATTCTGACTCATTTTAAGGAAGTTAAGGCTAGGCACCACTTATGGCAGCTTGGAGTGGCCAGCTTTTTGATGTTCGATGTTCACTGGATGGGGACCTAACATATCCCCATGGTATCAGCAGTAGAAGATAAAGTGTTTCAAAAGTCTTCCTTCTTTCCCCGGTCAATGCTATCTCATCAGCAGGAATAGTCACAGGCTGTAACTGTGATCATCTCCCTGGATGGAGAGGTGAGTTCCCAGAGAACAGGGCTTCACACCTTGACAGATCGTGCAGGAGAGACCCCTAGTGGGCAGATGTGTCTCTCACTGGAGCACGGAACAGTGCTCACTCATTTTGCTCAGTAAATGGCTATCCTTCTTGTTTGGAGAACTGCTCGCTCCCTGTCTGAGCAGATGTAGTCTCTGAGAAGTGAAGGGCTAGGGTCTCCAGTGAAATCATCTTGCCACACTCAGCCCACAGAGAAGCAAAAAACCACTCCCTTCCATGTGCCTTAGGACACTCCGTGCAGGCACCTACCCAGTGACATCTCCAGGTTTACCCTCGGGCTCTTTTGACTGGTTTCAACAATAATTTGGCTGAGGTTTAGATATGATGTTAGGCAGGAAATTGATGAAAGTCCAGAGGCATTTTGTGAATGGGTCATGGCGGCTTTTCACTGCTATACACATGTAGATCCTGAGAGAACAAATAATTCTATCACAGGAGCACTGGCTTTCATCAATTAGCCAGCACCAGACATTAGGCTAAAGTTACAGAAGCGAGAAAGATTTAAAAAAAAAAAAGTTCTTTAGGGATCTAGAGGAAGTTGTAGAAAAGATATACAAAAACAGAGAGAACATGGAAGAAAAACAGATTAAGCCAGGCTAGAATTGAGATTTGTCTAGTGTTTCTAGCCAACAAAGCCTTGGATCCAGGGGAAAGAAAACACCAGGCTTCAACAGATTGCTGGAGGAGGAGGAGGAGGAGGAGTTAAAGGGGTCTTGACCCAAACTCTAGGGCCATAGAAATGACTGGTGGCTTATTTATCAAAGAAACTGGACCAAGTGGGTAGCAGAAAAGCCACCTTGCCTAGGTGTTAATGCAGTTACAGCACTGTTCGTTAAAGATGCAGATCAATTAACCTTGGGACAGAATTTGATAGTGATTAACCCCCTCATACAATTGAAGGGGTACTCAAGCAACACCTGATTGATGGCTCAGCAATGCCTGCATGATTCATTATCAGACTTTACTCATCAACCCTGGCCATGTTATTTTTCCAGCTACCTGTTTCTGTGAACCCAGCAACTCTCCTACCCCATCCTGACTTGGACCATCCACTCCATCAATATGATGAGGTTCTAGTCCAGGTATACTGTACTCGGCCTTACTTGAGGGACTCTCCTTTGCTAGAGGCACAGCAGACCTAGATGATGGTCAAGGAGTTGCTGGAGGATATCTTACCCAGGTATAGATTTCTTCATATGATAGTGTATTAGTAAGAGTTCTCTAGAGTCACAGAACTTATGTGTAGTCCCTGTATAGTAAGGGAATTTGTTATGATGACTTACAGTCTGTAGTCCAACTCCCCAACAATGGTCAGCTGGGAATGAGAAATCCAAGGATCTAGTAGTTGCTCAGTCCCACAAGGCGAATAGATTCCAACAGATGTTGTCAAGTAAATGCAAGCAGGTGAAGAAGCGAGAATCTTCCTTTTTTCCAATGGCCTTATGTAGATCTCCAGCAGAAGTTGTGGCCCAGATTGAAGATGTGTACCACCACACATGGATCTGGGGCTTGTATTGTCCCAGGCTGACCTTGAAATCAGAGATCTCCTTGCCTTAGTCTCTTGGGATTCATAGCCACTGTCTCAAGATCTCCATGCCAAGATAAAGGTCAGAAACTCATGTTTCCCAGCCTCAAGATCTGGATCGCAGGTGAGCTCTCCAATTCGAGATTGTAATTCATTCCAGATATAGTCAAGTTAACAACCAGGAATAGCCATTACAATCCACCCCTTGTCAACTTGACACAAATAATGAAACAACATCAAGGTCATGAATATGCCTAACACAATTCCTTGTAAAATCACAAACATATTTGGAAATTAACAAGGGGGCAATGTCCCTTGAGAACATTCTTTAGTATCCCAAGAAGTATCTTAAAGTATCTTAAAGTATCTTAAAGTATCTTTAGTATCTTAAAGAAATTGGAAGACAGCACAAATAGCTATATAAGTGTGTTCTTAACAAAATAAAACAGAAGCATTCATATTACTTTATAATCCTCATTTCTACAACTGGTTATGTGGCCTTAGATGGTTTTTATAACTATCTTCATCTACTATCTATTCTGAATTTCCTCTACCCTCTGCAAGCACATCAGCAGGTCCTGGCCCTTTTCCTGGAGGAACAGTTGGTCTGTGCCCTTCGTCATCATGCTTGGATTAGGCTGTTGTCATTTCCTATTGCCTTTAATCCCAGGACATGGTAGTACTAAGAGACTCCCTAAGAGAGCTCCTGCACTCCAGACATAATCATTCTTACTTCCATTGTGGAGAGGCAATCCAATTTCCCCATGGCAATCTGGATCTATCACCCCTCCTAACACTGTTATTCCTTTCTTAGCCTGTTGGTTTAAGGGCATTAGAAGCCCAAAATGATCAGGAGGAAGTCTAGGCTTCCAGTTCAAGGAAATGTTTCCTGTAGATTCTGGTAGAAGCGGTCCCTCTTCTGGAACCAAAATGTCTAGGCCAGCAGAACCTAAGGTTGTGGCTCAGCCTCCAAGGGGCACTCACTCGTTTAATTCATAATGCCAATATACGATTGGATAACAAATTCACACTACCCACCTCTCTTTGTGTTCCCATTCTACAAATATGTTGTATAATTTCCCTTTGAGAACTCAGTTCAGATCCGGAACTGATAACCTCCCCGAGCGCTCAGAAAATATAGCTTTCATTTTTAAGCTTCCATACCTAAAGTGAGTTTCTTAGCTTTGATGCCCAACCCGGTACTGTGAGCATACTTCCGAAGGATACAGGCCTTTTCTCATTATAACTAAAGAGAAGACAAAGGGAAAAAAAAGTCCATGTTAATGGATAAGAAGAAGTTGCTAAGGCCATGGTATCAGCATTACACAAATTAATTACAAAATCAATAATTTTAATTTTTAATTAATGAAAAGTAAAATAATAAAATTTAAAATAAAAAATAATAGTACATTAAAGTTAAGGTATTACCTGCAATACCTCCAAATATTCCAGTGCCATTTACTATAAGAATACAAGCAAAGCTATTCTAGAATTCATAAAGAACTTTAAAAGCCTTGGGCTAAACATAACAGTAATAAAAAAAAAAAAGAACAGTGATCTAACATTCCCACTTGTAAAAACTCATTACAATGCTGTCATAATCAAAATTGTGTGGTAGTATAATGGTTGACACTCAACACGGTGGTATCAAATAAACACTATATAAATAAGTATTCTCAAGTGGTTAAATAAGTATTCTCAAGTGGTTAAATGATCTCTTTTAAGGGATTAAACCCCATTTATGAAGGAAAGGACTCTGTTGGCACA
The DNA here is from genome assembly GCF_900095145.1 of Mus pahari. Lineage (NCBI taxonomy): Eukaryota > Metazoa > Chordata > Mammalia > Rodentia > Muridae > Mus > Mus pahari. Next base: position 51,467,579 of record NC_034610.1, on the reverse strand, counting down.
CAGTGTATTTTCACACTATCCATAGTTAGGGAATGAAGATAGGTCTTTATTTTACATGATAGATAAAAGTTAACTCGATATTCAAGGAACAGAAAATAGCAGTTGAATGTTAATTGAAATCTGGGCCAAATATTCGAAGAAAATGTTTGCTCAAACTTCATAATTTAAGAAACAGCAATGATTTCTCTGTTATGTGAAGTGATATTGTATGCACTGTGCTTGAAAACATGTGTGAGAATGCCCTCGAAGCTTCTGATTGTTCAACTACAAGGACACCACCCAAAGTATGCAATTCAATTTTGTACTGGCTAGTTTTGTGTCAACTTGACACAGCTGGAGTTATCACAGAGAAAGGAGCTTTAGTTGAGGAAATGCCTACAAGAGATCCAGCTGTAAGGTATTTTCTCAATTAGTGATCAAGGGGGAAACCCTTGTGGGTGGGACCATCCCTGAGCTGGTAGTCTTGGGTTTTATAAGAGAGCAAGCTGAGCAAGCCAGGGGAGACAAGCCAGTAAAGAACATCCCTCCATGGCCTCTGCATCAGCTCCTGCTTCCTGACCTGCTTGAGTTCCAGTCCTGAATCCTTTGGTGATCAACAGCAGTATGGAAATGTAAGTCGAATAAACCCTTTCCTCCTCAACTTGCTTCTTGGTCATGATGTTTGTGCAGGAATAGAAACCCTGACTAAGACAAATTTGGATATTAATTATTTAGAACATGTGTCCAGTTCCCCATGCTTAAGGATTTATTCCACAGAGGAATGCCCTGACCACAGAGGCCACTCACAAGCTCCTGAGCTGTAAATCAGTCTCACCCCTGTCTGAATTACAAACAGAACTTCAGGGGTCCCACGGCTTCATCCATGCTACATTCAAGAATTTTCTCATAGAGAGTATAAAATTTAATGCAAGCCAGGTTTATTAAGTTATGACAAATAGTACAGTTCAGAAAGAAGTATAGAAGAAATCTATAATACAAAACGTGTATATATGTGTACATGTGTGCGTCCCTGTGTCTGTCTTTATGTCTGTCTGCAAAGAATCATACCCCAAATCAATGTAAATTATCAATAATTCAATAAACTCAGTCTGGAAAGGGATGTTTCAGACTCTGGCAATCTAGAAATAAAGACGAATTATTTCTCAAAGGTCAGAATTAAGAGCCAATTTGGAAGTTATAACTTCCATGATCAATTGCAGTAATGATATGATCAAGTTACAAATATTTTCTTTGCTAATATACTTATGGATATAGTATATTCCTACCATTCCTTCTCAATATGTTGCATAGTTTTAATACTAATACATGGTTTGGAGATGATAGGTTATTAAAATTAAATGTGATTGACTTATAGCTGATTGTCACCATCCAGAGTTGAACATGAGGAGGAATGACCTACACCCTTACCTGTATAGCTATAAATATTTTCTATGATTTTCATTTGATATCTCAAAAAGGAAAGATTCTTCCTCATGCTCAGTTTGCTAAGATGCAGAATTTTGTGGTTGTTAACTATTATTTTTAATTTCTACAACAATCACACGGCTTTGCTATTTTTCATTGCATCACTTTTGAAGCACATTCTGAATTTACTTCTCTCAGATAGGAGCATAAACAAGATGTGACAGATAAGCAGGAGGAAAAGCTTCATTCTTCTGTGGAAGGTCCGGGCAGACAGGGATGGACTGCACATAAGCTATGGGCAGATTTCAGAAGTTGACCTCCATGATAAACGCGCCAATACTAAAGTCATATGAGGATGTGGGAATCACTTTCCAGTATTTGTAATCTATCTAACACAGTTCATTGTTTTAAATGTAAGGATGGAGAGAATTTAAATAATTAATCCAAAGTCTACTCTAAGATACAGTTTCAGAGAATAACTGACAATGGATAATGGAAGCTAGGCTTCTTTTCTCTTTTTATGCAAACCTGTAGTCTAACATGAAAATATAACAAACAAAGCAATTTTTACAGTGACATTTTTCATCCATCTCAAAGGATGGAAATTATTTTAGGTACCTAAACTTTTAAACAAAGCACTTTATGGTCCATTTATCTCTCCACTCACTCACAGCTTCATATGGCACAGGGACAAAGCTGTGTGAATGGGGTGATAGAAAGTGGAATTCTTCTCACTGTGTGTATTTCTGGAGGGAAAGTGCTTGTGGTGAAAGAAAGAACAGAAAGAAAGAAGAATGCAAAAAGAAAGAAAGGATCAATTTCAGTAATGATATGATCAAGTTAAGCATATTTTCTTTGCTGCATACTTGTGAATCTAGTATATTCTTTTCCATTCCTCCTCATGATGTCAAGTAATTTTGATGGCAATACATGCTTTGGGGTGATAGAATATCAAACTGAAATGTGATTGATTTATAGTGGGGATTGTCATATCACCGAACATGAGAATGAATGAACTCTACACTTACCTGTATAAATTGCCTGACCAGGAAGGGAAAGTGAATATTGAGCCCAATTAGAAGGAGATTACACCTTTCTTCTCAAGAATTTTTGTACATACTTACTCAATCCGTTTCCAAGGAAGCTGATCTCAAAAATCTCTCTCCCTCTTATTTATCCAAAATTAATTATGTTTGTGCTTTTGCAGTCTTGACAAGAAGATCCAGATGGAACTAACCATGATTAGTAAGAAATATCCTTTTTCTGTAGTATCAAGAATGCAAATCAAGACAACCCTGAGATTCCACCTCACACCAGTCAGAATGGCTAAGATCAAAAACTCAGGTGACAGCCGATGCTGGAGAGAGTGTGAAGAAAGAGGAACACTCCTCCATTGTTGGTAAGATTGAAAGCTGGTACAACCACTCTGGAAATCAGTCTGGAGGTTCCTCAGAAAATTGGACATAGTACTACCTGAAGATCCAGCAATACCTCTCCTGGGCATTTACCCAGAAGATGTTCCAACTTATAACAAGGACATATGCTCCACTATTTTCATAGCAGCCTTATATATAATAGCCAGAAGCTGGAAAAAACCCAGATGTCCCTCAACAGAGGAATGGCTACAGAAAATGTGGTGCATTTACACAATGGAGTACTACTCAGCTATTAAAAACAATGAATTTATGAAATTCTTAGGCAAACGGATGTATCTGGAGGATATCATCCTAAGTGAGGTAACCCAATCACAAAAGAACACACATGATATGCACTTACTGATAAGTGGATATTAACTCAGAAACTTAGAATACCCAAGATACAGTTTGCAAAACACATAAAACTCAAGAAGAAGGAAGACCAAAGTGTAGATACTTTGTTCCTTCTTAGAATGGGGAACAAAATACCCATGGAAGGAGTTACAGAGACAAAGTTTGGAGCTGAGATGGAAAAAAGGACCATCCACAGACTGCCCCATCCATGGATTCATCCCATATACAACCACCAAACCCAGACACTATTGCCTATGCCAGCAAGATTTCGCTGACAGGACCCTCATATAGCTATCTCTTGTGAGGCTATGCCAATGCCTGGCAAATACAGAAGTGGACTCTCACAGTTATCTATTGGATGGAACACAGGGCCCCTAAAAAAGGAGCTAGAGAAAATACCCAAGGAGCTAAAGGGGTCGGCAACACTATAGGAGTATCAACAATATGAACTAACCAGTACCCCCACAGAAGTGTGTCTCTAGCTGCATATGTAGCAGAGAATGGCCTAGTCAGCCATCAATGGGAAGAGAGGTCCTTGGTCTTGCGAATTCTATATTTAAAGCGGCACAGGGGAATCAGGGACAGGCAGAGGGAGTGTGTGGGTTGGGGAGCAGGGCAGAGGGGAAGGTATAGGGACCTTTGGGATAGCATTTGAAATGTAAATGAAGAAAATATCTTTAAAAAAAGAACTAAGAAAATAAAAAGAACTAGAAACTGACTATAGTGGTTGCTGTTGTAGTTGGTGGTGGTTTGTTTGTTTGTTTTGTGGTAATCTCAGCATGGACAACCTGGAAGTCACACTATCTCTTGTTCCAGAACAGCTGAGGGAAAAGTGTTTGAGACATACAAAAGGAGACAAGGAGGGGGGAGTGAGGGAAGAAGTGAGGGTGATGTGAGGGAATGAGGGAGTAGAATAGGGATGGAGGAAGGAAGGGAGAGAGGGAAAGAGAAGGGAGAGACAGATAAAAGATACAAGCAAGACTTGATAGATATAGGTAGCTGCTTGTATTCTAATGCTAATTATCTTCCCCCCAAACTGTTTACATGGGACCAGCACATAGCTTCTGGAAACCTGCCCCCTGTTGGTTCTGACTGGTAAATAAAGATGCCATCAGCCAATAGCTGGGGAGGACAGACAGGGGTGAGGTTTTAGGGTTCCCAGCCTTGGGATTGGGGGGAGGCAAAGAGGAGATCCACCATGCTGGGAGAGTGTGGAGGGAAGGAGAGATGCCATGCCTGAGAAGTGTGCAGGACAGAGAGGTAGAGCTGCCATGTGAGGGAGCTGAGAAAGCAAGACCCAGAGGGCATCCAACTGGGTCCAGGGCAGCCAAGGTAGAGAATGCAATTAGTAAGGAATAACTCTGGAATAACATAAGGAATAACTCTGGAATAACCACATGGATGCCAGGCAATGGCCCAGCTATTGAGCTGTTTAAGGCATGTTAAAATATGAAGGCTATGTGTGTGAGTTTCATTTGGGAACATAAGCCTTTGGGGCAGAGCGTGTCCTCATGCCAGGATTTATTAATTAATTAATAATTATTTCAACAGATATAGGCAGAGTTACATAACATTTTGAACACGGGATGGAAATGAATTTTTCATAACAGCAAGGTAGACTTAGTCTTATTAAAGAGGACAAAGCCTTTTTTTTTTTCTTATGTACTTGGGCTTAGTTCATTTAATAATAAGAGGGTAGAGACTTCTTGGCAAAAGAGAAAACAGCCCTACAAATTAATGCTTTACTTAATCTGTTGCTGTTAAGCAACAGGTGTTAATCACCAAAGCCGGCAGATTTTAACCACAGAATAAGCCAGATAGGTTTTAGGTTTTTGTTTGTTTTTTTTTTTTTTCCCACATAAGCAGGTTTATCACTCAACATAGAGCGTTTAAAGGCAAGATGTCATCACTCTCTGCCTGAGTCCAGTCCTTCAAAGGCAAGATGTCATCACTCTCTGCCTGAGTCCAGTCCTTCAACACAGTCCAGACTGGGAAGGCTTCGGGCATAAGTTATATTTATTTTTAACTCAGGCAATCAATACAATTAATTAATCTTTAGTTGGGCTGAAATTATAACTAGCCAATAAATTGAAATGTTAAAGCACAAAACGGATAGAAAGAACAAGAAATAAAAGAAAACACTGACTATCATAATTGCTTTAAATACAGAATTAAACTTCTAAGTCTTAATGAAACAGTTTTAGACTAGTTAGAAATGGGTAGTAGGAGTCACCTATTAATAATGAACCAACCTAAAACAGGACTTTTCTCTGACAAAATCATAGTCATCGTCCAAATGATTAAGAACACGCCACCTGCAAAATTTGAAACACATATATTTGAAGACAGTTAACAAAGTATAAACTATGAGAATATCAAAACACATAAATGAATTCCTTTTCTAATTATTACATTTGCAACATATTAGATCTACATGATTTAGATTTGGCAAACTATGTAAGAAACTCCATTTTCTTGGGCAATCTGCCAGCACAACAAAAGCTCCTTAATTGAGAATCATAAGTAGTATAAATTTATCAGGCAATACTTTAGCTATAATATTGTATAGAAAATAATGAATGGTTTCTAAATATGATGATTTAGTTTGAAAAACTTTTAAGACATGGTGAAATTCTTCCTGTTCCTACTTAGGACATTGGCTTACTGTTTGAATACTTTCTGAATGGAACATTTGTTTCTACATGACTGACTTCAAAATGGAGTTCTGGCAACTTAAATGTCCTTGAGATTTAGAGTCTGTCTATGCAAAGATAAACAGTAACCCATGAATCTACAGTTGTAGATTAAATATTAGTAATTGTAGTTGTAATATTAAAGACATCAAAATATTTAAATATGTAATTGTTGGAGTTATTATTTGGTCATTATTTTAGTATTTATAGGTATTTGTGTACCTGAATAAATTTATGTATATCATGTGTATACAGGATCCTGAAGAAGCTAGAAAAGTGCCTTTGGTCTCTGAGAACTGGAGTTGAAAGTGTTTGTGAGGAAGATTTATGGAGCATGGTGATCTCACCCTCATCAAGGTCAAACCCAGTGCTACAAAATACATTGTGTTACATATTAACCATGCTTTCCTATGGGATCTGATGAATAGGCTTGAAATCTTCAGGAAAAGAAACTCTGTTGTTTACCTGCAAGCAAGTGGAGTGCTAGTAACTAGTGCTAGTCCCTAGCTTCCCTTAACTTTGAAAATTTGTAACTTTGATGCTACATTTGAGACTAAGAAATGTAACCTTCATCTGTTAGAAGAAGGCCCTTCAGTCACCACAGGGCTCACCAGAGAGGATGGGTTCAAGTATTACAGGATGATGCACACTGTGCGCCAGATGGAGCTAAAGGCAGATCAGCTGTATAAGCAGAAAATTATTTGTGCTTTCTGTCACTTGTGCAATGGTCAGGAAGCCTGCTGTGTGAGCCAGGAGGCTGGCATAAACCCCACGAACCATCTCATCACCGCCTATTGAGCACATGGCGTTACCTTTACTCGGGGCCTGCCTGTCTGAGCAATTCTTGCGGAGCTAACAACACGAAGAGAAGGTTGTGCTAAAGGGAAAGGAGAATCAATGCACACGTACTCCAAGAACTTCTATGGGGGCGATGCCATCGTTGGAGGTCAGGTGCCTCTGGGAGCAGAAATTGCTCTGCCCCATAAGTCCAGTGGAAAAGATGAGGTCCGTTTGACATTATATGGCGATGGTGTGGCTGACCAGGGTCCGATATTTGAAGCTTACAATGTGGCAGCATTGTGGAAGTTACCTTGTATTTTCATCTGGGAGAATAACTGCTTTGGCATGGGAATATCGGTTGAGAGAGCAGGGGCCAGCACGAACTACTGCAGAAGAGGAGATTTTATTCCTAAACTATTTTATTCCTAAATGAAATGGCTATCTTGTGTGTCCAAGAGGCAACAAAGTCTGCAGCTGCTTACTGCGGGTCTGGCAAGGGGCCTAGCCTGATAGAGCTACAGACTAACCGCTGCCATGGACATAGCACAAGGGACCCTGGAGTAAGTTGCCACACTCGAGAAGTCCAGGAAGAAGTAAGAGCGACCCTATCACGCTTCTCAAAGATAGACTGGTGAACAGCAATATTCCAAGTGTTGAAGAATTAAAGGAGACTGATGAGGAAGTGAGGAAAGAAATCGAGGATGCTGCCCAGTTTGCCAAGGCTGACCCACAGCCACCATTGGAGGAACTAGGCTATCTACAGCAGTGAGCATCCCTTTGAAGTTCGTGGTGCCACCTAGTGGATCAAGTTTAAGTCAGTCACGTAATGGGAGACTCTTAGATGTACAGGTGTGCCTCATCAAGTGTAAGGAAAAATTTGTGCTCTCAAGTTTGACAGGAAATACCCAGACAACAAAAGTTTTGAAAACATGTAAATTAAGGGAGAGTAAAATTTCAGGCAGTTTGTACATTGGTGTATTCGGTGTATTCATCTGAATAAGAGTGTATTGGATTTGTATAGGATTTGAGATGGGTAATGCAGAGTTTATAACCTTCCTTCATCATATCCTGGATCAGTTACTGAAAGGAAGAACTCTGCCGCTTGGTGGCGTAATCATAGCTATGAATGCCCTCATGGAGGCCTGCTAGGGAAAAATGCAAAGCATAGGTAGAACTCCGGTTGGCACTGGCCATCGTGTCTGGTCAAAGGCTACATAAAGTCATGTGTTTCAAAATAATGGTACTTCAGTCACTTCAAAGGTAAAATGATTTGATTTTCTCCATTTAGACATTTACCAAACATGAAATTGTACTCCTATTGCAGGGTACATTTTTTAATCTTTCACATTTAAGTAATTATACTAGTTTATAAAATATGTATGCTTTATCTTTGCAAAAATTCCTTTCAGATATGTTGACTTTTTAAACACTAGGTCAGTGTTGGCATTACTTACAATCTTGTTTATAAACACATATGCTCTGAAATCAGGCGTGCTTGAATTAAATGAACAAGGGTCTTTCTGAGTAAACGAGGGGTTTGTGTGTGTGCTAACAGAAGCTTTAATCATGAGCAGGTGTAGGGTATTTTTTACTCATTCTCCCCAGCTTGGCTCATTGTGAAGACATGCATTTGTCTTCTGTGCATGCCAGAGCCTACAGAGGAGGACACCACCACTGCAAAGCAGCAATATGCATAAGAAAAGCAAACTTGAAGCCAGCCATCTACTCTTCAAATGTAATCTCTAACTTAAAAACAAAAGCATGTCGCCTTTTTATCTGGACACGGTACCACAGGATGCTAGCAGCTGTATGTAGAGCATTTAAACAAGAGCGTAAAGAAAGAATATCCAAGATACAATCTCCAAAACACAAGAAAATCAAGAAGAAGGAAGACCAACACGTGGATACTTCATTCTTCCCTAAAATAGGGAATAAAATACCTATGAAAAAAGTGTCAGAGACAAAATTTGGAGCTAAGAGGAAAGGATGGACCATCCAGAGACTGCCCAACCCAGGGGTCCATCCCATAATCAGCCACTAAACGCAGACACTATTGCATATGCCAGCAAGATCTTGCTGAAAGGACACTGATATAGCTATCTCTGTGAGGCTATGCCAATGTCTGGCAAATATAGAAGTGGATGCCTACAGTCATCTATAGGATAGAACACAGAGACCCCAATGGAGGAGCTAGAGAAATTACCCAAGGAACTGAAGGGGTCTGCAACTCTATAGGTGGAACAACAATATGAACTAATCAGTACCCCCAGAGCTCGTGTCTCTAGCTGCATATATAGCAGAAGATGGCCTAGTCAGTCATCATTGGGAAGAGATGCCCCTTGGTCTTGCAAACTTTATATGCCCCATACAGGGGAACGCCAGGGCCAAGAATTGGGAGTGGGTGGGCAGGGGAGCAGGGTGGGGGGAGGGTATAGGGGACATTCGGGATAGCATTTGAAATGAAATGAAGAAAATATCTAATAAAATAAATTTAAAAAAAAGAGTGTAAAGAAAGGTGTATCACTTCATGCCTTGCCACCTTGAACCTGAGAAAATGAGCTGTGTTTGCTATGATATAGGAAATATAAATTTCAAAGATAGGGGGAAGCTACCAGCATTTAAAACAAAAGTATTCACATGAAAAAAAATATTATTTAAACTGTTCGGAGGCTCTCTTACCATAGTCTGAGGCGCCGTAGGTCTTCCTTAGTGATATCATTGAGAAGATCAGAAAGTATATCCTCCTCTTCAACAATCTGAAAGATTCAATGTATGGATAAGCAGCTTTTCAACAAGATCATAGGAATAATTTGATTTAGAAATTTACCTTATCTATTGTATTTGCATCCACTCCTTGTAGTTGCAACCAGTCTGTAAGCTCTGTCAGTTCCCAGCACATCAGGGGGTGGTGGGTTCTCTGTACTACCTATAACGATTCCAATTTTGTTTTATTTATGGTCATGTATAAGCATAAAGTGCTTCAAAAGTAACAAAGTGGATGTAAAGATGTATTCCAACAGAAATCTAAATGTGATGTGAAAAGGAAATGAATTAAACTTGTTTGATTCAAAAAATAAAATAAAATAAAATAAAATAAAATAAAATAAAATACTTGTGAGTCTGTGTCACAAGAGTAGTGATTCTTCTCAGACACCAAGCCATCTGACTAGTCCAGTAATTTAGTATCATTAAACAAAACAACTTTATACAGTAAATACATAACACCCAGAGGTACTAAAGTTAGAGAATTCATGAATTGGCTTCAGATCTGATAGGATATTTAAAATTTGCAGTTATTTAATTTCAGTGGATCATATAATCCAAAGTGCTGATACCATCGCTGATTTCACATAGACACTATGAGGATTTAAGGAGATTATGTGTACTAATATTTAATTTCCATAGTATGCTAAATAAACACTCTGTAACCATAATGTACTAGTTCACCTTAAAAAAGTCTACTACTTTTCAGTCACAAGATTTGTACATGGACACTAATTTACATGCCTTCAATTAAGCAATGAAAAGAATTAACTGAAATATCTTCTTTGTTTCTTTTTAATTACCTTTGCCAGGTCTCTGAAAGCTTCCTATATGAGGACTAGCCTTCATGGCACCAGACGATACCATGCAATTTCCAAAACAAGGAAGCCGTCAACAGTTCTTCCCAGCGATGGAAACCATGAACAACAATGACCAATGGTAACACTATGGGTGCAGTAGCAGAGTGTATCACTTTGTGGTAACCAGTAGTTTTCTAATTAGACTTAAGTCCCACTCGACAAAAGGGAAATCATGTCTGATACTGGAAACCTAGTCAGCTACTTGGAGTAGTGAAGCCATGGTTCTTGGAGAACCATGGTTCATGGTGTTTCCAGCACCAGCGATCTCACTGCATGTCCACCCAACTTCTCACAGTTCACTTGCTGCTGAACCTGCTCACATTCCTAGCCATCTAACCCCGTGGCTGGCTGCTGCAGAACCAGCTCAGCGATTCAAAATTTCTGTGGCTAGCTGGGGGGTATTGGGGGGTGCACTCTTGCAAAACCATGCTCCGCTGTGGTTACCTTTCCCTGGAGCTCAGTTGAATCACCTCAAAATAGAAAACACCAGACAATCTTAGTTTGGAATCAACAGATAACACAAATGCTGGGCACGGACTCTATCATCCTAAATTCATCAACTATTCTATTTTAGCTAACTTCTGGTGTCAGACCGTAATGGATTCCCATACTAGGACGTGAGTCCCAAGCCTCCATATTGTCTGCCTTTCTCCACCCATCCAACAGGATGTCCCCTCCTCCAGCCTTCCTTTTTCCTCTCGGGACCAGGAAGGCCTGCCTCCTTCTAGCCCAGGGACTGGCATCTTTTTGTCTTTATTATTTTATCAATTAGGGGGAAATTCCGCCAGAGACAGGGACCATTAAAGGAAACCACAACAAATCAGGAGACCGAGTTGTAGCACCCAGTCTCAATGTCGGTATCTGTAAAAACAATTCCTTCACCTGAGGCTCATAAAACATTGTGGAAGAGAAGGCAAGAGACATTGTAAGAGTAATGGAATCACTGAGTTTTCTGTGAGACTGCATCTCCAGGAAATGATGTTACAGGCTTAACGTTTCACCAACGTGACTACCTGAACATGAGCTGAAAGTGGACAACAGAACTAGATTTGCTGATGTTGATGGAGGCAACATGATGAAGACCAGGAAGTCTCAATCCTACACAAGGGATAGGTAATCCTGAGAAACGGGGAAGGAATCTTCCTCAGTGAGAAGAGCGCAGCGGTTGGTTATCCAATACCAAAAGATAGCCTGCCAATATTTAGAATACGTATATATACTATTAAATGTGTGTGTGTGTGTGTGTGTGTGTGTGTGTGTGTGTGTGTAACAACACTGATGAACCAAGAGATCATGATGTGAAAAAGAGTCAAAGGGAGAAGGCTTGGAAAAGAAGAAAGAAGGGGGACTTGTTGAATTATATTAAACTCAAAAATAAATAGTTATACAAACATTCAAAGGCTGAGAGAGAATGAGAAAAATCTTGACTAATCAAAATAATCATTCTGTTATTTACATGCCATAATAGAGATACCATCCACTTGACACCTGCATTTGTAAATTTATTTTTACATTTTGTTTACTTGTTGGGAATGCAAATGTGCCTCCTCACAGGTATGGAGGTTAAAGGACAATTTTGGGCGTTGATTTTCTCTTTCCACCATGAGATCCTGAGTTTGAACTGAGAGCATCAGACAACACACACCTAACACCCGTAAATCCTTCATTCTAACCTCATACTCTGGAACGCCTATATCTTTTCATAACTGTGCAAGTGTGTATGTACATTAATATTATAGCATTGATAAAAATGCACTGTAACTATTTACATGGCTATTTTGTTGTTTAATGAGATGTTAAGCTTCTTAAAGTTTTATAATTTTACTCGGTTTATCTAATTTGTAGTAGGGAGATAATAATAATCCCTGTTGAGTGATTCAGATCTCATGCAACTTTGACTATTTAGGTTTCACTTACATTGCAAAATCATACCTGTGACTTTATTTAGCTTAGAAATGAGTTGTACTGAAGAATAAAGTGCTTTTTTCCATAGGCTGAAGTCCTTTTTCAAAACTAGATTCTCTCTGTCTTTGAGTAGTCTGTGTGGAAAACCCACAAGGAATTCTTCTGAAGTATTAAAATGTGAGGGGCATATTGTGGCCTCGCAAAACTCCATGGTGATTAGAAAGTTCATCATGAGTTTTGTCTCAGACACTGAAGAATACCATGACCTAAAACACAAGTTAAACAGCATTTGTTTAAAAAAAAAATCTTTCTAAATGAAATTAAATACCAAATGTTTGTTTCCTCCCATATTATATTCCTTAGAGCTATTAAGTAATTTAATGAATAGCTTATTCACCAAGCAACTGTGAGCTGTAGGTGCTGGAAAAATGAACTGTGATTCTCTGCAAGAGCAGCACATGTCCTTAACCACTGAGCCATCTCCTCACCTCCTCAGATTTAGTCCCCGTACTCCAATCATTGACTTTCTCCTGAAATTTCTGTATATTCACTTTTCTAACATCAATTATTTTCTGCCCAAGAAGATTGTTATAAATATAATAAACCTACTCACTGTAACACTCAGAAATTTAAAGATGAGAAGAGTGCTGATTAGTATCATGGGAAAAGGTTAGCAAAACCCGTACTTAATGGCAAAGAAAATATGATATATCACATTATACCTTCCTAAATGTCATTTAGAACTGCCAATGACGAAAATTAGGTTTGAGTGAACAAGTATCAATACCTTCATAAAGTCTTAAATCCATCACTATTTTAAATTAGGGTGTATTCATTATGTAATAATTAGTTTCACATAGAAGTTTTCATTCAAATGAGTCATATATAAACCCATGCTTTATTAATCCTAACCCAGTTGGTGTTAATAATGCATAGGTTGGCTTCTAAGATTACTATTAGTAAAAAGTATAAATTCCCCTACAACTGAGATATTATCCACAAGTGTAAGATGTCCTATAAGTATCTCTTGTATTGTCCAGCACATCGTCAAAATATTCAGAACAATTGAGAATCAACAATTAACTAAAAATGAAGAAGGTAAAATGGGTATTCTAATTCAGTGCTCCCAGGAATGAACTTTAGCATAGTTTTGAAAATCCAAATTATAATGTATTAGACCACCGTCTATCAAGTTATAGAAATATAAATGTTCAGAAAGGATTTCTCCATAGGAAAGAACTACAAGCAAGAAATTATTGAATAAAAATTAATGAGTTTTAACAGAAAAAAGCAGGTTTGTGAATAATCTACCTTCCATATTTAACTTCTAGTAAAATTAATTCTTTAAAACTGATTATTTAAAGATAAATCTTCTGAAATTCATCTACACATCTACATGTATTCAATATTTGTGTTTATGAATATTAAGAAATTCCAGATGTTGTTAGAAAATAAAATGAAAATATCTCAAAGACAATGTACAATGAACTTGGACACATAAGTCTACCAGATTTTAGAGACTGTTATCTGCATAAATAATGAGACAAATGGTAGAATCAGCATAATTAACTTTGTAAAAACATCTGGCAAATGCCAAAAGATTTATACTTTCCTGAATCTTCACATGGAATTAATATTTCATCAGAAAAAATAGACAGTGAGAAAAAATGTTTAAAAATTAGTAGGCATTAAACATTTTCTCTGCAAGGCATCATTAAATAATGAACTGAACACTAAAAACTAATAGAAATCCATTATCTCAAAGTTCACACTTGAAACCATATTTAGACTTTGACTGAAGAATGAGGCAGGAAATTGAAATGTTGATCACCATATTATCATGTTTCCTTTTCAGTTACCACACATTTGGCCATCTGTACCCATGGCCATGAGTTCTACATGTACAGATTTCCCCCAGGCAACAAAGAAATCAGAAAAAATTGCAGCTCTATTGAATATGAATAGATATTATCTCTCCATATTTCTTGAACATTATATAACAACATTTTTCAATATCATAGCTGGCATAGGTATTTTAATCAATCCAGAAATTATATAAGATATATAAAAATTGAACATTTATGAAAATATTATTAATTTTATACAAATTACTTGAATAGCTACTGCTTTATTTTCTCCTGTTCTTTTGAGACAGTGTTCTTTTGTAGCCCAGGATGAACTTTTGGTCTTCTTAATGAGATTTTGTGGATGCTGGTTAAAGCTCTGTGTCATAATCCATAACCATGGATGTTTATAACTATACAGAACATAGAGCAAACATTCTATGAATAGGAAAGGAAAGTGTGTGTTTTGTGTGTGTGTGTGTGTGTGTGTGTGTGTGTGTGTGTGAGAGAGAGAGAGAGAGAGAGAGAGAGAGAGAGAGAGAGAGAGATTAGAAATACAAGGAAACAGGACAACCAAACACTGAGACAACAATTTAACAAATTATTGCTTACAGCACCAGGAAAAGAAACTATTACACAAACAGTTGTGTTATATGTCTCTGAACTTTAACCGTCCAATATTGATAGCTGCCTGATGGGCCTTCCGCATTAGAAGGGTTTACGCACTTTCACCCGTGTCATATACAGGAATACCATCGAGTGTAAATACTGGCCTTCTGGACTGCAGACAGTACACAACAATGGGATATATGAGAATAAAACTCATATTAAACTGAAATAAATTTAATAACTGTGAGCCAGTTGGTAAAACTGTTCTGTAGTTAATTTATAGAAATAGATTTATGATCAAGTAAAATTGAACACTTGGTGGTGACATTTAATTTTCTTATTTTCTTTACATGCTTTTTATGTTAACTTACATAAACAAAGAGAACTTGAAAATTACCATATTAATTTTTAAGAATTATGAATATCTCACACAAATTCACTGCTAATTACACAGTTATCAACATTCCAGAATACCAACCTGAATTCCATTATAAAGTATATTATTCTGTAATTCCAGTTTATCTCCTATATAAACAAGTTCAGTAAATTTTCTGATTATAACTGCAATTGAAGCTCTTCTCTGTCTTCATACATGGCATTTAGATGAAAAGGCAATCATTGCACTGCTTGCCTGAGAAAGCTCTTTGGCTGCATCCAAAGCTTATGGGAATGACACCTGGCATTCCTTCAGAGAGTAACTTAAGTCAGACTTGTTTTCCTTGGCGCTACAGGAGCCATCTCATTTGCTATATTCCTCAAACCTTTGACTCAACTGTAGCAAGGAAACTCAGAGTAGCAGCAAAGTAGTTAACGCCTGCAGTGTAAAAGGAGAAAGGAGTTTGGAACTATATACACTGACTCGCCAAAATAATGATTAATGAAATAAGTGAGACTGCGCTTAAATGATTTAGTCACTTGCACCACAAGCCATTCTACTGAAATTGTTGTCCCTGAGAAAAACTATTGGCCAAAAAGCTTAAGAAAATTAGGTAGATAATTAGCATACAAGTCATATTCGGTCTTCCATTTTGTTCCATTGACATACATGTCTGCTTTGTGCTACTATGCTTTTTAAAACAAATATTCATTTGATTTACTTCATGTGTGTGAGTGCTTTGCTTGCATATATGTAAGCGCTCTGAATGGGTGCCTTGTGTCTATTGAGGCTCGAAGAGGGCACCAAAAAAACCCAGTTTTAGTGTTACAAATAGTGCTGTGTTGGTGTTGGGAATTGAATCTGTGAAATCAACAACTGGTTTTAATTGCTGAACCATCTCTCCAGCTCTGTTATATATGTTTTGTTACTATAGCTCTATAACATAGCATGGAACCTGGCATTGTAATTCTACCATTGTTTATTTTGCTCAAACCTGTTTTATCTACCCAATGTCATACAAATTTGATTGGGATTGCACTGAGTCTGAAAATTATACTTGGCAGGGTGGTCATTTTCACAGTAATAATTCTACTAATCCATGAACATGGGATATGTTCCAATTTATACATTTTACAATTTATACTCAGTCTTTTTCTGCAGAGGCTTTACACTGTACAGAGAACATTCACTTTCTTGTTTTTGTTTATCCCCAGACATTTGATTATTTTCGGGATAATCTGAAAAAGATATGTTTTACTCTGAGGTAGCTGTAATAGAATTATGTTAAATTTGTTGATTATGAAGTTTTCTTGAAATGTGCATTTATATGATTCACCTTTCAAACTTCATCTTCGGTGGAATTTACATGTAAAGGGGCCTCTGATAAGCGCTTAGGTCGATGTGAAGCATGTTACAATGGAGTTCTTCTCTCAGGCCTCTAAATGACCAAGTGGTTGGCAAAGTGAGCCCATAAGCAGTATTTTTGTCTATTCATTTCAGCAGAAGAAAGGTTTGGCAGAAAATGAAACTTACAGAAGGAAAGTTTAATTATCAGTGTATAAGAGAAGGAATTTGAAACATATGCAAAAAGAAATATGCTATTCAATTGTGTTCAATGTCTCTTTGGCTGAGTATGGAAATGCCAATGGTGTGGTCAGGATTAAATTGAAACATGCCCCTGAAGTGTTTAAAAAAGGCTTTGGAGTATATATACAAATAGAATCAATAGTTGTTGACAGAAATAAAGATGAAATGATTTAGAATTATCAACAGAAATTCAAGTCCTGATGCAATAAAGAGAAAGAAATTAATCATTTTTAACACCCAAGGCAACAGTGTACTATGTATCATAACTCAGTAAAGGCCACAGTTAGTGTGATTCTTACATTTTGTTTGTTTGTTTGATTAGTACCCAAGGAAACTGGAGGAAACAATTTTTTTTATATCTACCAAGGAAATGAAAGTGTTCACCCCAGTTAATAAAGCCCACACCATATCAAGATATCTTGTCTACATGTCAGTAAAGACAAGTATGTCAAATGTAACACTTACCAACCCAGGCACGGATGTCTGATAGAGAGGCAGGGAATTCAGGATCATAGGTACTTACAGAAACTGTTGAAGTGTCTAAAACTCTACCTGCAGAGAAAAAGAGAGTAGATAGAAAATGTGTCTAGCATGACTAAACTTATAATAGACTGCAAAGAAAGGTCAGAAGACAAAGGCAAATGTAGGGGGAAAGGGGTCCTTCCAGGTAAAATGGTCAAATGATATTCTGTCTGCTTCCAGAAGCATCACAAATTGGGAAGCGTTCAGGAACTCATCTCAAAAATCCCTGGAAAATCCCATTGACTGAACTGGAACAGCAGAAGTTTCCAGTTTACATGTGGTCTCTGCGAGCAAAATGATTCTTATCAAACGCTGAGTGCTTCATAAAGTAACTACAACGACCATAAACCGAATTCCCACAGCAGTGTGTGACATTCCACGCTTGGCCTGTGTATTAGTCAGGGTTCTCTAGAGTCACAGAACTTACAGATAGTCTCTATATAGTAAAGGAATTTATTGATGACTTACAGTTTGCAGTTCAAATTCCAACAATGGTTCA
>NC_034610.1:51422744-51449957 GCF_900095145.1 Mus pahari | reverse complement strand
AGATCTCCCTGTCTTAATCTTCTGGATTCAATCACCACTGTGTCTCAAGATCTCCATACCAAGATCCAGATCAGAAACTTCTATCTCCCAGTCTCAAGATTAGGTTCACTGGTGAGCCTTCCAATTCTGGATTGTAGTTCATTTCAAATATAGTCAAGTTGACAACCAGGAATAGCCACTACAGCCTGAGTCTGCTCACAGCCATTGAAGACAAGTTGGCAAAGAATAGCATGAATTGGGAAAGCTACTAAATGTAGAAAGTCTCTGTGGTGAGGAAACTGAGGCAAGGACTTTAGAAAACAAGCACTTCATAGGAAAATAGAGGTAAACTTAGGAAAGAGGAAGAGAACATTCCAGAAACACAATTCCAGGTGAAGCCTGTCCTCTCCAATTGGTTGCTCCATCTTTCTTGTTTCAGTATAAGGAGTGAGATGGCTTAGTCACTGGCTTCCTTTTTTTTTTTTCTTTTCAAGGACACTGTGTGGGAAATGTCTTAAATTCTCTTCCTGTTATCTTGAGATAAAATCTAGGTATTTAAGGAAAACAATATTCTTAACTTTCTTTTTTTTCAAGAAATTTTACTTTGATTTCTTAGTGTTTTGTAATATTTTCTGCTGTAGTCATAAATCACAACACAGAAGTATTTGTTGTACTAATTTTGCTAAGAAGTCTGTTGGGCTAGAGCGAGGTGTCTGGTGTTGCAAATCTAGAATGGATATTGCTTCTCCATGTTGTGTGACTGTGTGGCTTATGGGATAAGGATTTACATTAAAAACTACACAACTTCTCATAGCAGATAGTATATGAAACGTAAATGTAAGCATCCTATGTAGTATTATTCAAAGGTATCATCAACTGAACCATAGGACGTTCTTCACACTTGAAAAGAAATGGTTGTAATACCAGTAGCACTTAAACACATTTAAAATCTTAGTAATGTCAAAGAAGGCTTCCTTAGAAACTATAAAAATGTAAGCCTGTTGTATATAGTGTCCCATAAGTTAAAGTGAGAGCCCAGAGTATATTGCCTATATAATTTGATCCAAATTGCACAAAATATTTGCTTGTTTATGTAATAAGGATCTTATATATCCATTGCCGATCCATATAATTCAACATACTCATGTTGGTCTTGTTATTTTTTACTGGAAATTCTTTTATATTCCCACAGACCTGATCCAAAAATGGAGGGCAGTTTTCATTTATATCTGTAGTTCACCCGGGATGTGGGCCAATACAACAGAAAAGAGGTTCAGGGAAAGAAAAGCAGGAATTGTAAAAGCTGACCACATATTCTCACTGTTCCTTTAATTATATTCTGTGAGTGACAGAGAGGCCCATTATATAGTGGGAGTCACATAATGCTATTACTGTTTGGAGGTTGCCAAATACCCAAAAAAATAATATAGTGGCCAGAGAGTGGCTACAGAGGCCCTGAGTCAGGAATTGGCATTTGCCAGTACAGATTTAATAAATGACTAAGGCTTATAGCAAAGTGTCTCAGGAAGGAGTCTAACCCCATCATTTACTACATACAGTGAAGAGGCCCATTACTCCTTATAATATGATATATCTGAATATGGATTTGCCAAAGTAATGTCTTAATTATCTACTTAAGAAAAATAAATAAACTCAATATTTTATAAATGTTATCACATAGGAACCAACAAAAGAAGAAAAATAAATGTAAAGTCATTATGTAGAGATTAAAGACAAAAGTATTTTCTGTGTGTATGTTGGCTTGATAATCTATATGTAAGAAGCAAAGGTAATTAATCTGTGTCTTGGGTATTCTGTGCATTTTTTGGGCAAATACCCACTTATTAGTGAGTACATACCTGCATGTCCTTTTGGGTCTGAGTTACCTCACTCAGGATGATATTTTCTAGTTCCATTTGCCTGCAAAACTCAGGATGTCCTACTTAATAGCTGAGTAGTAGTTCATTGTGTAAATAAGCCACATTTTCTGTATCCATTCTTCTGTCATGGGACATCTAGGTTGTTTTCAGATTCTGGCTATCATAAATAAGGCCACTATGAACATGGTGGAACACATGCCCCCATGGCATAGTGGGGCATCTTTTGGGTATATTCCCAAGAGTGGTATTGCTGGGTCTTCAGGGAGATATATTTGCAATTTTCTGAGAAATCCCCAGGTTAATTTTCAGAGTGGTTGTACCAGTTTGTAATCCTACCAATGCAATGGAAGAGTGTTCCTCTGTCTCCACCCCTCACCAACATGTGTTGTCACCTGAGGTTTTGATCTTAGCCATTCTGGTTGGTTTAAGGTGGAATCTCAGGGTCATTTTGATTTGCATTTCTCTGATCACTAAGGATTTTGAACGTTTCTTTAGGTGCTTTTCAGCCATTCAAGATTTCCTCTGTTATGAATTCTCTATTTAGTTCTATACCCCATTTTTTGATTTATTTGTTTATTTATATTTTTTGGTGGTTAGCTTCTTGAGTTCTTTATATATTTTGGATATTAGCTCTCTATTGGATGTGGGGTTAGTGAAGATTTCTTTTCCCATTCTGTAGGTTGAGACCACAAAAAATTCTACCAGAGAACTTCTCCCACCTTAATAAATTATTTTAAAATGTGCATACATTCATTTAAACATAACATCATTTTACATTTTAAATGTTTTTTTGAGAGCATTCTTTGTTCTGTGTGTAAACTTGTATTTCTTAGAAATTAAATTAAGACTAAAGGCACATGCCATAACACTTAATTTATATAATATTAATGTAGGTGAGTACATATATACTTAACTTCCAATCAGTAAAACTTTCCTCTGGAACATCCCACCAAAACTTCTTTATAAAAAATGTAAAATACTTCACATATTCTGAAATATATTACTCAATTATAACCAATAGCAACCCATGACAGTGAGCTAATTACCATCATTTGGTAACTCAAGACAACAAGAACGATTTTTCATAATGAAAGACAATATTCTAGATATATAAAAACTTATAATTTGTAAAGCATGCACATGCTCTGCAGCTTGAAAAACAGTTGCATGATATGAGAGAAAAGTAACTGAAATTGAGATTAGAATAGAAACTCAATGTAATATTTATCTGAATGACAATGCAACATATATAATATACATTTATATCCATTCACTTCAAAACAGAAAATAGTAGGGAAAGAATAAAAAAGTGTATTCTTGAGAAACAATGGCCACAATAACAGATCTATAACTCATCACAACCTAAAAGAGAAAGATTACTAAAATTAATATTTAAAATAATCTTTAAAAGATTATTTACTGTGTGATAAAACAACACAATGTACAGTTGTATTTAAAAGTATAGCTATATCCTTCATAACCAGATAAGCAACTAAAACAAAAAGAAAGAATTGGATAAATAGTAATATTGTTTCTGGCGTATAAATAAAGATTTTTATCAGCAGAAAAACAATACATGGCCATTTGCTTTACTCACTGCTTCTCAGTCTGACAGTCAGAGAAATCAGAGAAGAAAAACCAGAACCAGCTAGCAGAGGAAGAAGTTGCTCTGCTTAGGTAGCAGTTGTGTTTCTTGGCTGCTGTTTCCTCTCTGTGACGTCAGAGTGTGTTGGCTGAGTGTTGCCCAAGCCTGCTCTGCTGGTGTGTTCATGGGGAATTCGGGGTGGTGTTGGAGGCTGGTGAAAGGCAAGGCCTGGGGAGGGGTTCTGAGGGCTCCTTTGAGCCATGGACAGGGTGGAGAAGAAGTTGGAGCTGATACTCACTTACAGCATTAGGGGACACCCTGAGAACAGGGTCTGGAGTAACGGAGAGAGAGAATAGTCCTCTGGGAGCCTGGTATGTCAATTCTGTTTATTTTGACATGAGCTTTATTGCATAAAATAATATAACACACCCCCAAAAGATCTGTTATTTCTTTAAATGAGCAAAGTTGTAGAATTCAAAATCACTGGACAAAACAGATTCATTTCTGCAAAACTTGGGCTACGAAAAAACATCAGAAAGCTATTAACATACAATTACATTGGAAATGTATAAAACACTGTGAAAGAGCCAAGAATAACTTTAAGAATCTGTCCACTACACCAATTTTTTAAAATCATTTTATTAGATATTTTCTTCATTTACATTCACTACACCAATTTTACTACATGTCCTTGCCCTCCATTCTCTTCAGTTACACTAAACCCCACCTATGTCAACCCCACAATGAAACTAACAGAAGTTATGAAACAAATGGATTTAAAAGATATCTACAGAACATTTTATCCTAAAACAAAAGGATATACCTTCTTCTCAGCATCTCATGATACCTTCTCCAAAACTGACCATATAATCGGTCACAAAACAGACCTCAACAGATACAAAAATATTGAAATTATCCCATGCATCCTATCAGATCACCATGGACTAAGGTTGATCTTCAATATCAACATAAATAACAGAAAGCCAACATTCATGTGGAAGCTGAACAACACTCTACTCAAAGATAACTTGGTCAAGGAAGAAATAAAAAAAAAAGAGAGAGATTAAAAACTTTTTAGAGTTTAATGAAAATGAAGCCACAACATACCCAAACTTATGGGACACAATGAAAGCAGTCCTAAGAGGGAAACTCATAGCTCTGAGTGCCTCCAAAAAGAAACTTGAGAAAGTATATACTAGTAGCTTGACAGCACACCTAAAAGCTCTAGAACAAAAGGAAGCAAAATCATCCAAGAGGAGTAGAAGGCAGGAAATAATCAAACTCAGGGCTGAAATCGACCAAGTGGAAACAAAAAGAACTATTCAAAGAATCAACCAAACCAGGAGCTGGTTCTTTGAGAAAATCAACAAGATAGATAAACCCTTAGCCAGACTAACTAGAGGGCACAGACAGTATCCTAATTAACAAAATCAGAAATGAAAAGGGAGACATAACAACAGAACCTGAGGAAATCCAAAACATCATCAGATCCTACTACAAAAGGCTATACTAAACAAAACTAGAAAACCTGGATGAAATGGACAATTTTCTAGACAGATACCAGGTACCAAAGTTAAATCAGGATGAGATTAACGATCTAAACAGCCCCATATCCCCTAAAGAAATAGAAGCAGTCATTAATAGTCTCCCAACCAAAAAAAGCCCAGGACCAGATGCGTTTAGTGCAGAGTTCTATCAGACCTTCAAAGAAGACCTAATTCCAATTCTCCTCAAACTATTTCACAAAATAGAAACAGGAGGAACTCTACCCAATTCATTCTATGAAGCCACAATTACTCTGATACCTAAACCACACAAAGACCCAACAAAGAAGAGAACTTCAGACAAATTTCCCTTATGAATATCGATGCACAAATACTCAATAAAATTCTTGCTAACCTAAACCAAGGACACATCAAAACGATCATCCTTCATGATCAAGTAGGCTTCATCCCAGGGATGCAGGGATGGTTTAATATAAGGAAATCCATCAATGTAATCCACTACATAAACAAACTCAAAGACAAAAACCACATGATCATCCCATTAGATGCTGAGAAAGCATTTGACAAAATCCAACACCCATTCGTGATAAAAGTCTTGAAAAAAATCAGGAATTCAAGGCCAATACCAAAACATAATAAAAGCAATATACAGCAAAACAGTAGCCAAAATCAAATTAAATGGAGAGAAATTTGAAGTGAAGCAATCCCACTAAAATCAGGGTCTAGACAAGGCTGCCCACTTTCTCCCTACCTATTCAATATAGTACTTGAAGTCCTAGCCAGAGCAATTAGACAACAAAAGGAGATCAAGGGGATATAAATTGGAAAGGAAGAAGTCAAAATATCACTATTTGAAGATGATATGATTACATATATAAGTGATCCTAAAAATTCCACCATAGAACTCCTAAACCTGATAAACAGCTTCAGTGCAGTAGCTGGATATAAAATTAACTCAAACAAATCAGTGACCTTTCTGTACACAAAGGATAAACAGGCTGAGAAAGAAATTAGGAAAACATCACCGTTCACAATAGTCACAAATAATATAAAATAACTGGGTGTGACTCTAACTAAGGGGATTGCCAGGACCAGGAATGGGAGTGGGTTGGTTGGGGATAAGGGGGAGGGGGAAGGGGACAGGAGATTTTCGGGGGGGGGGACTAGAAAAGACAGTAACATTTGAAATATAAAGAAAATATTTAAACAAACAAACAAAAACTGAGACCACAATGATTAGTTCCACAGTAAAAGCACACCATGACTAGAACTGCTCAGTTATGATGCCTCTTGTCCTCAGTTTAAACCTAAACCTTGTGTCAACACCTAGAAGATGAAATTCAGACATCACTGAATCTGTCTTGTTCTCAATGTGGCCATACTGGCTATGTTAACAAGTAGCCAAATCTGGCTTGTGCGAACTGCCTGGACACTGGTTTCTCCCTAACTCCTCTACCGTTAGAAGACTGAGGGTGGGGAAGGGCTTAAAATGTTGATATTTTATTTTAACAAGCAAGTCTATCAGTTTGCATTGTGAAGTCCTTTCTATGGTCTGTACATTATAATTCAATGTCTGCTCAGTCTTTTGCATTACTCCAGAGCTATTTGAGTTCATGCCATGTATAGGCTGGGACATGTACAAAGAATATTCATTTACTCATTTCTCACCACCTTTAGAGCACCAACTATAACCAGTTTTATGTGTCTCCATGCCAAACTCAGCACAGATGTTTATCATCAACTTTCATCATCTGTAGTTTATATCCAACAGTTTGATAGCTAGTGTCCTATTGGGCCCAGTGAACAACTGGAAACATAACCAAATATCCTTAAAATTACCTATTCATCTAATATATATTATTTTATATTATATTATATATAATACATATAGAAAATATGCTATTTGTATTCACACACACACACATATATATATGTATGTGTATATATATGTATTATATATAATGTATATAAGCAGTGTGTATATATATATATATATATATATATATATATATATATATATATATGTATTATATATAATGTATATAAACAAACTAGAATTAAGCACAGGAAACACATATCTTCTGAAACCTGAACTGGCCTAGTTTTTACACTTGTAGGATAGCACCCCCCTGTGGCTATTACGATTTACTCTAGGATTTAATAATAGTGTGAATCAAGTTTTCCACTAGGGTTTTTCTTGGTCCTATCTTGTCAAAAGCACAGTGGTGACAATGATGATGAGGAGATGATGATAATGATGAGCATCATGCAACTAACTTAAAGATGTAGATGAGCAGCATGTCATTCTACAAAATACCATAGATGGTAATGAGTCTGACTAGTTCGGCTTACATAGAGACAGGGAAACAACATCATGGTGAAGAAGTGGGTTAAAATTGGGGTATTTCACATCATTAACTATTTTAGTGGTCAAGGCAGAGCTGAATTTTCATTTATTTATTTATTGATCATTTTATTAATTTACATTTCAAATGATATCCCCCTTCCTGGTTACCCTTCCACAACCCCCCCATCCCATTCCCTCCCCCCCACCACCACCTTTGCCTCTACGATGGTGTTACTCAACTCACTCACTTCTGCCTCGCCACTCTAGCATTCCCCCTATTCTGGGTCATCAAAGTTCCACAGGACCAAGGGCTTTCCCTCCAATTGATGTCAGGTAAGGGCATCCTCTGCTACATATGTATCTAGAGCCATGGACCTCTCAATGTATACTCTTTGTTTGGTGGTTTAGTCTCTGGGAACTCTGGGTGGTCCAGTTAGTTATTCTTCCTACACGGTTGCTGTCCCCTTTAGCTCCTTTAGTCCTTCCCCCACCTCTTTGTCTTAGTCAGGGTTTCTATTCCTGCACAAGCATCATGACCAAGAAGCAAGTTGGGGAGGAAAGGGTTTATTCAGCTTACACTTCCACATTGCTGTTTGTTACCAAAGGAAGTCAGGACTGGAACTCAAGCAGGTCAGAAAGCAGGAGCTGATGCAGAAGCCATGGAGGGATGTTCTTTACTGGCTTGCTTCCCCTGGCTTGCTCAGCTTGCTTTCTTATTGAACCCAAGACTACCAGCCCAGAGATGCCACCACCCACAAAGGGCCCTTCCCCTTGATCACTAATTGAGAAAATTCCCCTCCCCACAGCTGGATCTCGTGGAGGCATTTCCACAACTGAAGTTCCTTTCTCTGTGATAACTCCAGCCTGTGTCAAGTTGACACACAAAACCAGCCAGTACACTCTTCCACCGGAGTCTCTGGGTTCCGTCCAGTGGGAGTATCTGCATCTGTATTGGTCAGGAGCTGGTAGAACCTCTCAGGGAACAACCATACCAGACTCCTGTCAGCAGGTGCTTCTTGGTATCAGCCATCTTGTTGGGGTTTGGTGTCTGTAGCCAGGATGGATTGCCAGGTGAGGCAGTCCCCCAAATGGCCCCTATTTTTTAGTCTTTTTGCTCTAATTTTGTCCCCTGTCTTTCATTTTGGCAGGAATATTTCTGGGTTAAAAATTTTGAGATGGGTAGGTAGCCCCATCCCTCAACTGGAGGCCGTGCCTATCTACTGGAGGCCGTGCCTATCTACTGGAGGCCGTGCCTATCTACTGGAGGCTGTGCCTATCTACTGGAGGCCATGCCTATCTACTGGAGGCCGTGCCTACCTACTGGAGGCTGTGCCTATCTACTGGAGGCTGTGCCTATCTACTGGAGGTCGTGCCTATCTACTGGAGGCCATGCCTATCTACTGGAGGTGGTCTCTACGGGTTCTATCTCCTCTTTGTTGCATATTTTGGTTAAAGTCATCCCCTTTGGGTCCTGGGAGTCTCTTCTTTCTCTGGTATCAGGGACTTTCTAGTGGATACCCCCAGTTGCTCATCCTCCCCTGCTACATATTTTTATTAAACTTCCCGACCCTCTGTACTTCTCTCCTGTCCCTTCCAACAGCTGATCTTTTTTCCTTCCCCTTTCTCTGTCACTCCCAGGTCCTTCCATCCCTTCTCCTCCTTTCATTATTTTGTTCCCCCTTCTATGTAGGATTGAACCCTCCACATTTTGGTCGCCCTTCTTCTTAAGCTCCATAAGGTTTGTGGGTTGTATCTAGAGTATTCTGAGCTTTTCGGCTAATATCCACTTATCAGTGAGTACATACCATGTGTGGCTTTTTTTGTGTCTGAGTTACTTCACTTGGGACGATATTTTCTAGTTCCATCCATTTGTCTAAGAATTTCATGAATTCATTGTTTTTAATAGCTGAGTAGTACTCCATGGAGTAAGTGTACCACATTTTCTGTATCCATTCTTCTGTTGAGGGATATCTGGGTTGTTTTCAGCTTCTAGATATTATAAATACGACGTCTATAAACATAGTGGAAAATGTTTCCTTGTTATATGTTGGGGCATCTTTTGGTTATATGCCCAGTAGTGGTATAGCTGGGGCTTCAGGTACAACTATTACTCATTTTCTGAGCAACCTCCAGATTAATTTCCAAGGTGGTTTTACCAGCTTGCAGTTCCACCAGCAATGGAGGAGTGTTTCTCTTTCCCTACATCCTCACCAGCATGTGCTGTCACCCGAGTTTTAGATCTTAGCCATTCTGATTGGTATGATGTGGAATCTCATGGTTGTTTTGATTTGTATTTCCCTGATGACTAAGGATTTTAAACATTTCTTAAAAGCATATTCTTTTTTTAAATTCAATTTTCAAATTTTTTATTAGATATTTTCTTCATTTACATTTCAAATGTTATCCCAAAAGTCCCCTATACCCTCCCCCAGCCCTGCTCCCCTACCCACACACTCCCACTTCTTGGCCCTGGCATTCCTCTGTACTGGGGCACATAGAGTTTGCTAGACCAAGGGGCCTCTCTTCCCAATGATGGCTGACTAGGCCATCTTCTGCTACATATGCAGCTAGAGACATGAGCTCAGGGGGTACTGATTAGTTCCTATTGTTGTTCTACCTATAGGGTTGCAGAACCCATCAGCTCCTTGGGTACTTTCTCTAGCTCCTCCATTGGGGGCCCTGTGTTCCATTCAATAGATGGCCTAGTAGGTCATCAGTGGGAGGAGAGGCCCTTGGTCCTGTGAGAAGGTTCTGTGCCCTGTGAAGGGGAATGCCAGGACTAGGAAGCAGGAGTGGGTGGGTTGGTGAGCGGGGGGGGGGGGGAATAGGGGATTTTTGGAGAGGAAACTATTTACATTTGAAATGTAAATAAAGAAAATATCTAATGAAAAAAGAATATGCTTTAACATTTCCAAAGAAATCTCTTGAACAAATTTGTGAATTTAAATGAAGGAGCATATAAACATATATCTAGTCATCTTTTTTGAGGATTGTGAAACATAAAACTCAAAACAAAATCAGTTTGGATTTTTTTTTTCCATTTGCTCTTAGGTTTGACTATTATAAAGAGGAATTTGTGAAAGGTTGGCGTAAAGGGTTAATATTGCTTGTCACTCGGATGCTATATAAAATCACCTAGAAGACAAACCTGCAGGCAGGGCTGTGATGAATCACCTAGATTAGGTTAATTGAGGTAGAAAGACCCACCTTAACTCTCTGGCGGTGCCGTTCCATGGGTTCAGGTCCTGGGTGAATTAAAAATGGGAAAGTAAATTAAGGATAAGTACTGAGCAATGTCCCACCGTGGACACAAGGTAACCTGCTGTCTCAAGCTCTTGCTGTCTTCAACTTCTATGAGTTATGGTACCTCAAAGTGTCAGCCAACATAAACCTTTCCCATTACAGCTTTGCTTCCTTTCAGGCATTTTTTTAATGAGACAAGAAACTAACATACTGGGTGTCTCTGAAGACCATAGCCCTCCTGGGTAACTTGAAGCCTCTATTCCATTTCTGGTGGGGGTGGGGGTAGGGGTAGGGGTAGGGGTTGGGGAATAGGGATGAGGGGGTGGGGAAGGTGGGGAGGGATGGGGTGGGCCTGTAAGGTTTGTCTCCTTGGTGAGAGCCAGGCTTTCTCAGAGGCCCTGATGAAAGGACAAAAGGGACCTAGTTTTGTGTCCTTGCCCAGGGCCAAACTTGGAAAGGTCTAGTCTGCATCTGGGGTCAAGGTCTGAACAGAGTTCAGGATTCAGTACCCGTGCACTTGGGTTTTCTTGCTGGAGAGATTGGTGCTGTCAGTCCCAGGACTCTTGTGTGGTCTGTCTCGGATGCACTTGAGATAATCTGTGTTCCCCTTGTACAGCATTGCTTCCTTAGCTTCCTGCTCACTTCCTTCCATTGTATGATAATTTTGTTTGGACCTTGTCCCATTTCTCAAACTGTCTATGAGATGCTGTATTTCGTAATGAACTTGCTTGGCGTAAGGCATAGCTGTGCAAGATCTCCTGACCCCAGCTCCCCTATCTTATTTTCTGTCTTCTTCCTCTTAGGATCCTGTCACTGAATAACAACCAGCTTCTTCAGGTAGCATTCTCCATTATTATTCAACAGAAAAAGTTAGATGTAGAAACTCACCTGATTAATGGAAGTGGTAAATCAAAATGACTTGGATATAATTTAACAGTCCTATAGATATCAAATGTATGCTGTAGCTTTGCATCAAGCCTCCTCAGCTCCTAGGATATGTAGCAAAGGGAAGTTTAGAAATTACTCATTTATCCCAGTGCTGGAATAAACATGCTCTTCTTCGTGACATATAATCCAATGATTTCTTACATTATAATAAAGTTAAATTAACAAAGATATGGAAAGGGGAAATTATACAATCTTTAAAGTGCATTGTGATGTGGAAATTTAAATCATATTTTAGCTATTATAACTATATTCTAGAGGATGACATTTTAGATGAAGAAAAACATTTTATGAAGAGATGGAAGAATTTTCATACTTGGATAGTACACATTTTATCTCTTTATGTGATCCAGTTTTACTCAAAGTTAGCATCACATTAGATAATTTTATTTGGTAGGATTTTTTTCTGTTAACTTTTTATTATTACAGTGAGCTGCATAGTTCCCCTAAGGCCAGGGGATGGACTTCTTCTCCCTCACCATTTTCATCCTTGCCTACCCCAGGGATTGTGTGTAACAAGATAACAGGATGGTTTAAATTTACTAAAACAGGATAGTTTGAGTTTATTGTGACATGTTTTTATCTGTCTGTTACTGAAAAGGAAAACAAAAGAAACAATTTTATTAGACTTTATACTAAATATAGAAATAATTGCAGTTCATACAGGCATTTGGAAGTTAACATTTGAACCTACAAATAATAGAAACCATATTTCCTTAATAAAGATTAAAGAAAATAAATTTAAACATAATGATTAAATTTTATTTTAATGAAGATAGAGCAGATTTATCATTAAGGGAGAATCTGGATTCTACACAAATAAATTGGATTGATTTTTTTTCTTTGTTTGTTTTTCATCATGCTGGTTTATAGACCAAAAATCTATTGAAATTGAAATAAAACTTTAATTGAAGAGAATTAAAGTTTAAAAATTGATATTACAATATCCAATAAAGTGAAACAATATATGCTCATTCCTATTAAACAGAAATTCTCTTATTAAATGGGAAAATATTTGTAAGGAGATATATAGAGTCCCTTCAACAATTATACAGAAAACTGTACATATAGTCATAATTTCTATATATGTATGATACTTTGGAACTAGAGATTTGTGTAACAATATTTTAATAGTATCTTCATTTTCAATATAAAACAAATTTTCTGATTTCACTTGTTATGTACTTTCTAAAATGAATATATAAAATTTTATTTCAATTCTAACATTGTTTTAAAACTTCTATAGTTAATTGGTAGAAACCCAAGCATATTAACTAAACCTAAATGCTGTCATGGTTATTTTCAACCTTTTTTTTTTTCTATTTTTCTTTCATTAAACTAATAAAATTTATGTTAAAATGTACAACTCAGTATTGACAATTTTAAGTAATCAAAATAATTTATAACAGTCAAATTCCTTTTAAATATTCATGATATCTTCTGAAGATAAAATTAATATGCACTCAAGTTTTTAAAATCTATTTGGAACATTAAATGTGATAGAAGTAGAAAAAAATCTCTTGTGAATTCTTCTATGAAAGGAAATTGTGACAAGGGAATATTCAGGTAAATGTGGATTGAATGAATTGGGTAGTGTTCCTTCTGTTTCTATTTTGTGGAATAGTTTGAAGAGTATTGATAGAATTCTGCACTAAACCCATCTGGTCCTGGGCTTTTTTTTTTTTTTTTTTTTTTGGTGGGGAGAATTTTAATGACTGTTTATGTACTTTAGGGGTTAATGGGCTGTTTAGATGGTTTATCTAATCCTGATTTAACTTTGATATTTGGTATCTGGCTAGAAAATTGTCCACTTCATCCAGATTCTCCAGTTTTGTTTAATATGGGTTTTTGTAGTAGGATCTGATGATTGAATTTCCTCAGTTTCTGTTGTTATATCTCCCTTTTTGTTTCTGATTTTGTTAATTTGGATACTGTCTCTCTGTCCTCTGGTTAGTTTGGCTATCTATCTATCATGTAGAATTTCTCAAAGAACCAGCTCCTGGTTTGGTTGATTCTTTGTATAGTTCTTTTTGTTTCTACTCAGTTGATTTCAGCCCTGAGTTTGATTATTTCCTCCTGTCTAGTCCTCTTGGGCGTATTTACTTCTTTTTGTTCTAGAGATTTCAGGTGTGCTGTCAAGCTGCTAGTGTATGTTCTCTCCAGTTTCTTTTTAGAGGCCCTTAGAGCTATGAGTTTTCCTTTTAGCACTGCTTTCATTGTGTCCCATATTGGTATGACGTGCCTTCCTTTTCATTAAATTCTAAAAAGTCTTTAATTTCTTTTATATGTTACTTGACATTTTCCCCTTGTTGCTTATAATTTTTTTTTGGGGGGGGGGGTCGAGACAGGGCTTCTCTGTGTAGTCCTGGCTGTCTTGGAACTCTCTCTATAGACCAGGCTGGCCTCGAATTTAGAAATCGAAATCCACCTGCCTCTGCCTCCCAAGTGCTGGGATTAAAGGCGTCTGCCACCACTGCCTGGCATAATATTCTTTCTTGTTTTATGCATTTGGTGTTTTGACTATTATTTGGTGGGAGGAATTTCTTTCCTGGTCCAATTTATTTACAATTCTGTAGGCTTCTTGTATGTTTATAGGCATCTCTTAGGGAAGTTTTCTTCCATAATTTTATGGAAGACATTTAATGGCCCTTTAAGTTGGGAATCTTCACTCTCTTCTAGACCTATTATCTTTAGGTTTGGACTTCTCTTTGTGTCCTGAATTTCCTGGATGTTTTGAGTTAGGATCTTTTTGCATTTTGTATTTTCTTTGGCTGTTGTGTCAATGTTTTCTATGGTATCTTCTGCCCCTGAGATTCTCTCTTCTATCTCTTGTTTTCTGTTGGTGATGCTTGTATCTATGACTCCTCCTGATCTCTTTCCTAGGTTTTCTCTCTCCAGGGTTGTCTCCTTTTGTGATTTCTTTATTGTTTCTATTTCCATTTTTAGACCCTGGATGGTTTTGTTCAATTCCTTCACCTGTTTGGTTGTGNTTTCCNATAATTCTTTAAGGGATTTTTGTGCTTCCTCTTTAAGGGCTTCTATCTGGTTACTTGTGGTCTCCTGTATTTCTTTAAGGGAGTTATTCACGTCCTTCTTAAAGACCTCTATCATCATCATGAGGTGTGATTTTAAATCAGATTCTTGCTTTTCTGGTGTGTTGGGGTATCCAGGACTTGCTGTGGTGGGAGAACTGGGTTCTGGTGATACCAAGTATCCTTGGTTTCTGTTGCTTATGTTCTCACCCTTGCCTCTTGCCTCCGTTGTTAGCTGGTCTTTCTATCTCTGAGTGTGGCTTATTCCTCCTGCAAGTCTGTGTGTCAGAACTACTGGGAGACCACTTCTCTCTGGGAAGAATTTGGGTATGGATCACTGTGGCACAGGGTCAGCTACAGAATGCAAATGGAAACCAGAAGGATCCTGTTCCCAGCTCTTCCTTGGTTCCTGTGTCCTGATGGCTCTGGGCAGGTCCTTCTTGAGCCAGGAATTTGAGAAGTGGTGGTCTTCCCTGTGCTCACGGGTATGTTGGCACTCTTGTGAAACCACCTGTCTCCCAACAATGTTTGGGTATAGTGCTCTGTGGCACAGGATCAGCTCCTGGTGCAGAAGGATCCTTGGTAGGATTTTTTTATGATCCACACATTTACTTTTTATCAAAGTTGTTGTTGTAGAGTTCTTATACTGCCAAAACATGCCTGAAAATCTGAAAAGAATTAGACTGCAAAAGACCTCATTCATCCATTATATAGTTTACTTAAAACTTGACTCATATGTACCTTTATATTTTACTATCTTAAGAAATTGTAAGAGTCAATTTACACCTATAGAAGGCCTCAGATCCTGAGGACTGTTTGCCAGTAAACAGATCTCTTCACTCTTGTCTAGTGTGACCCCTTAATGCTACAACTACATAGGACTTGCCTCTCTACTCTTTGTATGAGACATTTTAGTGCAGAAAAGGGAAAAAGAAACTTGAGGGCTACAACAGTCAAGATTTACAAACTGGGTAACTAGCTACATCTAGTGGTCACTTCTGTGACCAGCTCCTGTCTGGGTTTTCATTGTTAAAAAGTTACAAGCCAAAAGTCTGAATTAAGTAAAATATCATTTTTTAAAAGCCCAACAAACAAAATCTTCAGAAAACCAAAACCAGGCATTGTTTTTAATGTATATGAAATACAGATAGCGAACACATAAACGTATTTGTAGCTATCTGTGACTAATAGTTTTAAATATTTGAAACGAGCCCTTGAGAAGGCCAATGGTTTTGCTTATATACAGGGGACTTTACCAACTTCAACCTAAGCAGTCAAATGGAAATTATAGAGCTCCTATTATGCAGAACTCGCTGTAATTTTAACTGACAGGATTAGTCTGAATTTTGGACCACTTCTCCCCAGTTGTTTGGATTGAGCTTTGATCACCACAGGTTTCAGTCCTTGAATAATCTGAGAGTTTATCCTCAATCTGTGAGGATCAGTCTTGGTTGCCAACTTTGTTGTACTGAAAAGAGTGCAGATGCAGATTACAAATCATTTCTGAGTTTGTATATGAGGGTACATCTGCAAGGGAATAACTTGCATGTAGGGAGAACCATACCACAGGCCTTGGCCCCTATGGCAGAGGGCAAATGGAGAAATTACCCCTGTTCCTTCTCTTCCGACACTTCCTCTTTGCCTCCCTCNCTCCTGATCATGTGATCTGCTTCTTTTTTTCTTTTCCATACCATCGTCCACATTATGAACTTCAGAAATTGAGAGCTAAATTACCTACCTTCCCTCTTATTTGTTCAGGTATCATAACAGAGACAAAAAGTCTAATGTTTTACAAAATAGTAACTGCTAAAAATTATCTGTTGGCAAAATTTGAATTGTAGCCTGGGTTTTTATATTTTCATGAGAGAATCTGGAAATAAACAAGCAAATGTTGAAAATATTTTAAAAATCTGTCACAAAATAAATTATTCTTACTAACATAATTGCAGTTCTTTAAATTATATCATATTAATAAATCTCATTGATACTAATAATATATTCAGAATTATAATCCAAAAGCAGAGAAGAAAAATGCCAGGGATAGAAAAATAACCATTCCACACATTTTGAGAGCGGTACGGGAGGAGGTTCCTGTACATTTATGTCTTCTTTCAACCACCCGACAACTCTTTAAGGACAAGTCTCTGTCCTCCATTTAACAGTTGAAGAGCTAAATGACCCTCAGCCCTGTGATGAACAAATATAGATCTGAATTCAGCCAATATGATTAAAGTCATATTGTTCAGAATGTATCAACACAGAGATGCCAAACTTACAGTCTAGACAAAATGTCACTATGACTTTCAGCACTGTCCTGTTTTAAAATCCCTTTAAAAGGTGGACCAAGCATCATATATTGTTAAGAAAGATGCTTCAAAAGTCAAAGATTATTTCCTTCCAACAATGAACAAAGACTTTCACACATCCATTCAGTTATTGTGTCAGGCATCCATGGGACTAGAAGACACGATGGATGGAATGCTGCCTTCATAGACCTTATAGTCTCTTGGGAGAGACATATATGGATGTGCATAACAGGTAACTCAACTGTGTTAAATCTGAAAAGGGTAAATACGCAGTATTTGGAACTGCATGGTTTTTCAAAACTCCCCAAAATAAACATAATTTCCAAAGGTGGAGAGATGGCTCCACAGTTAAGATCACTTGCTGCCCTTGCAGAAGACCCTAACCAAGATACCAGCACTTACGAAGTGGCTCACAACCATCTGTAACTCCAGTGTCAGGGCTTCTGACACTCTCTTTTCTGTGGTTCAGATATACTGGCAGGCAAACAGTTATAATTTATCTGTGTGTTTAGTTATTTATTTTATTTTTTATATATAACTGTTTCTTCTGCCAGTATGTCATCTATTTCATGTATCTAAGGAGGATATCAGAACCACTGAAGATGGAGTTACAGATAATTGTGAGCTACTGTGTGGGTGTCCAGATCTCAACTTTAAACTTAAATTAGAGGTAGAAAAGTAAAATGATTAAAGTTTTACATCAGAAGTGTATTTGATAAAAAAAAAAAAAAAGCAAATACATTGTACACCTATACCATGTCACTGAAGACACAAGGTTATGATCAAACAGTGAGACTGTCAGGAAATCAGTGAAATACTGTATCTGAGTAGATAGTCCAAATTATTATGAGATGTAATTATGTAATATATGCTATAGTAGCAGAGGAGGTAAGAATAAAGCTGTCTACTAAGTGAAGCAGGAGTCTCAGGAAAAATATTTGAACTCTGAAACCTGCTAGTGCGCCTGAGTTGAGATAAGAGTCCACAGGCCTAGGCTAGGAAGCATAGTCCGTACAAAAACAAGAAGGAAATGAGAAGAGGATGGATTGGAGAGGTTTCAGAGGGCAATGGTACATCAAGGGTAATGACTCCTCATGGTGCTAGGATCATCTATCACCATGGAACAGGAGAGTCTGGTGACAGAGACAAAGCTCTCCAGACATAGATGCATTTACTAGTCCAGTCTGACATATTTCATTTTTGATAGGATTCCCAAACACTTGGTAATTGTAATAATTTCCTGTTTTGGTAAAACTTGCTATGAAACTGAGATGTTATGTTCATTAGTAATTGTCTAAGTTAAGGTTTTATTGCTATGAAGATACACCATGACCAAGGTGTAATATAAATATTTTAATAAATCCCAGCATAGGTTCCTTCCTGCCTGTGACCATTTGTGTTCCCAGATGAAACACTCACACAGCCTTCATTTTAATAGGCTTTATGTCACGCAATAGCTGACCAACTGTCTACCCTTGATGATGTTAGAATCTACTTTCTATCCATTAGCCTATTATTAGCTATTATGTTTCATTTAGGCTGCTACTAGTTCCAATTGGCCAGCCCACATAATCATGTTTTATGGCTCAGCTAACCCATGGTGGCACCTTTCTCCTCTCCTGCACACTAGTCTAAGGCATGGCTGTTCTATCCTTCCTCCCTTTCCTTGTGGTCCCAAGTCTAGAAACCTAACCCCCGACTAAGTGTCTTCTCCCCAATTACTGATGCTGATATCTTTATTTACCAATCAGAATTAACTGGGGACAGGGTCTTTCAGTGTCTCCATATGCTCATCTGGGTTCTCTTTCCTTGGCATAATTTCTGATTTTTGCCTAGAGTAAATGGTTCAAGTAACTTTGTGATAAAAAAAAAGACAACCAATATTTAGTTGATATCAAATAACACTCCTAATTTTTATTACTTTTATGTATTTACTGAAAACACACCAAAGAAGTATTTCTCTACAACTTGAACAATGTAGAAGTTTGAGTCTATCTATGCCTTTGTGAGTCCAGAGAGATGGCTCGGGAGTTAAAAGTTCTTGTAGAGGACCTGAGTTTGGGTCCAAAAACAATATCTGGTGGCTCATACCCACCTGTACCTCCAGCTCTGTGGTCTTCTGGCTTCTGAGGACACCTGCAGTCAGTCACGTGTACACATACACACGAGCACACATGTACGTAATTAAAAAAATATGTCTGTGCCTTTGCAATAGGTGATATGTGGTAACTGAATGTTCATAGAATTTTTTTTTAGCTTACAAGTTTACAAAATTTGCCAATTTTTCCTTCATTATTTTATTTACTTATTTACTTACTTATTTACTTATTTATAGATAATGTCTAACTGTGTAACGTTGGCTGGCCTGGAACTTGCTATGTAGACCAGGCTGTCATCAAACTCACAGAAATTCTTCTGCTTCTGCTTCCTGGATACTGGGATTAAGGGTGTATACCACCACATCCAGCTTAATTCACCGTTTATATTAAGAATCTTGTTTTTCAAATTCAGAAGCAGAGAGCAGAAAGGAAATTGGTGCACAGTAGGCAAGACAGAGGAACTTTGATCTGTAGGTTTAACATTACCAAGATACAATGAACAAGCTCTGGAGATCAACCAAGGTACAGCATGGGAGGTTAAGTGACAATAATGTACTGCACACCTGAAAATTTGGATATATATATACACATACACATATACATATATGACACCTATTTCTGCATATATAATATATTGGATATTTTATATATATAAATATATATAAAATATATATAAAATGATTGATGTTGGTTGTGGGTACTGCAGTGAAGAAAGAAGCTCAGTAAGATACTAAGCTTTCGTTTTTCCAAAGTAGCAGAGGGGTTCCGCCTTCTTGGATAAAAGACTGAGCCTCATCTAGCTCACTTAAGGTTCAAACAACTCTCAAAACAATTTCTCAGCCTCTATTAATTAACCCAGCCATACACCTTTTCCTGAAACATTTTACTCAAAGTTCAATACAAAGGCTTTATTTGACATATCACTACATATGTAAGAAAAAATATATATGTATATATATAATCAAATATATACATATATTCACATATACAATCAAAATCAAATCAAAACCTTTTTCAATTATGTGTATACTGAACGTGTATAGTATTTTCTGTTGCCATTATTCACTAAGCAAGAAACCACAGTAAATATTAAATGTTTACATAGCATTCATGTTGTATTTAGTTCTATAAATTATTATTTAAAGTGTAGCAAAGATTATGCATAGTTTGTGCAAATACCATTGTATTTAAAGGATTTGCACATCATAAATATTGACATTCTTAGGGGTCCTCACAGCAATCTCTGTCAATATCAAAGGAAGACTGCATATCTTTCTGTATATGACAAAAACTGAATAGCTTACTTAAGTATATGCTACAATAATAAATGTGATCAAGTGAAATATAAAATAGCATATATGGTCTAATTTCTACTTTTCATAAAAGAAACATTTTTCATAAACCATTCTAAATTAAACCAATTTTTAAGTTTTATAATTAAACTGTAAGGTTCATATGAACGCTTGAGGGGAGGGTAATATATAGAGAGCTTATACTGTTCTATAACCAAGCAGATGTGTGCTTAGGGACCTCTTCCTGCTACCTTACTATAGATCTCTAAGTTACGAAAAGAACTCTGAGTGTGCCTTGTCGTGCAATAGCTCAAGCCAAGGTTGGTGTTTTCTCAAAATGTGTAAAGGCAAAAAAAGGCAAAGGTTGCCTCTAAATGCATATAAATATCACGTGCATTAAGTAGGTAAAGTACTTTGATTGTACTGACTGACGACTTTAGCTTTTGCTGTTGAACACCAAAGAAGATAAGATTTTTGACATATGGTGTGGAAAGCATTTATTTTCAACAAAAGTGTTCCAGGCATTTTAAGGAACATGCTGAAGAAGATGTACTTCTTATCTCTCATTAGCATGTAGTATAAATACAAGAAAATATTTATGAGCTCATCCTAGTGGAAAATGTGTCTTAGCCAGAGTAGAGCAAGAGAGTATGCCAGAGAACATCATAATGTGATCAAATAAAGTACATACAGGGGACTTAATACATACTTTGCAGGTTTGTGGACCATCTGCCCTTCCGTTAATCAGAGCAAATAACAATGTTATTTTTTTGTCATCGTTTTTATCCTATAACAAAACATCTTGCACGCATGGTAAATAAGAAATATAACACTGTTAACTCATTGTTCATCCCATAGTCTTCCTAACCAATCTCTCTTTAGCTTTTATCACAGGTGAATTTTAGTCTGAGATTTGTGTTTGCCACGTTCCCTGCTTTCTTATGTGCATGCAATGATGTGTGGTATTCTAAAGATTGAAGCTTTATGAATTAGATCTGTTTCCATATAACCGAAGCAAGGTCTAGTAAGTAGACTTGCCAGCCCACCAGACAGCTCTAGGGTGTCCTCTCACAGCTATTAACAGGACAAGTACAAATAGCATCCCCCTTTTATCACTTTGACATATTTTGTCTGCTCCCCAAATCCACATGCATCCGGTCACACAGTGGGCGTAACTGTTCAGCCTGATTTCTAGCATGGATGCCTACAGGTCTGGTATACTCATGTTGCTAATGCGTCTGTGGTTCACCCATCACTGCTGCATCCTAACCATTCTGTGTTTACACCACAGTTTGCTTCTCTTACACCACTGTTC
Organism: Mus pahari; assembly: GCF_900095145.1. NCBI lineage: Eukaryota > Metazoa > Chordata > Mammalia > Rodentia > Muridae > Mus > Mus pahari. The sequence continues at coordinate 51,428,429 of NC_034610.1, read as the reverse complement.
TTGGCCATGGGCGATTTCTAGTTTGGAGATGTTTTAAGTAAACCTTCTACCAAAAATATTACTCCATAGCTTACAAGAGCCGTGCTTTTAAAAATACAGCTTCTAAAAATAGTTTACAAGGGCACCAGCTTTTAAAACTTAGACTTCAGGAATTTAAATTGGGGTCAGAGTACAGGATTATATTTAGCTTTAGTATATCTATATCTAAAGGAGTACATCTATATGAGATGAATCCATTTAAAATCCCATCAGGAGCATGTGAGAGATCTGGTTGCTCCATATTTTCTTCAGAATGTATCCTTATCTTCTTTTCCTTTAAATTTTACCTGCCTGCTGGTTTTGTAAAGCTATCTCTCACTGTGGTATTAACCTGTATTTCCTTACACTGCCTGTGACCAGGTACACTGTTGCTACATCTAGGGGTGTAGTCAGGAGTTTGTTTTTTTCACCTGTTAAAAATGTAAAGAGCAGCGAAGAGTTTCTTCCTGACATCTTGGGATGTCCCAGCAGAGCCATCATATTCCTCCCTACTAGAGAAATTGGAGTTGGTCATGTTTTTCTCTGTGTCACATTGAAAACTATAATAAACAGACTCAAATGGAAGTTCAATTTGAGTTTAAACAAAAATCTTGTCCACGTTGTATGTCACCAGTATCATTATGTTAATCTCATTTAAGCATAGTGTTGAGATTCACATGTTCAACTTCACTTTCATATACAGAATATACAATTGGCTGCAGATTTCTTAGTCTTTCGGCTCTGGCAATCTTTCTGCCTCACCTTCCATGATTTTCTATGAGTGCCAAATACTTTGCACTCATACAGCTCCTGAGGCCTTGGCTTAGTTGGGGAAAAGAGAGAATGAAGAAAAGGCAGATATACACAACACAAAGCAAGTGCTGGGCTCAGGTGGCCTGGCCTCTCTGATAGAGAAACCGTAGTATCCAGGAAGCTCAGAGCGGTGGGGTTATCACATACAGATGAACAAGAAGGCAGGGATTACATACCGATAAACAAGCAGGCAGAGAATAAAGTATACAGCTGAATAAATGGGACTGGTCTCGCTAATCTCTAACTGTTTCTTCACATGGTAAGCATCCTAGAGTTAGAGAAAGCTATGACGGACACTTTCTACACACACCATCATCACCCACACATGGTCACAAGGAAGGCTTTGCCACTTTTCTCTAAGCCATACCCTGGAGGAGAGTTCCTTTTCACTCCTCCAAGGATTTGAGTGTCTGGGGTCCTTGACATGGTCATTCTCATGTGAACAAGTGCACAAAGATTTACTTGGAATTTAATTCATGCAGTGCTTGCTCTGTTTCCCACATTTGAGCCTTATCTGTAAAGGTTCACAAAATTTCAATGGTTTCACACTTAGATGCAGATCTAGATCTGGTCAGCACCTGTAGAAGGATAGGCAATAAGTATCCTTCTGGGATGGACTCTCATATAGGTGTCCAATGGCAAGTGATTGGCCATAGGCACATTTACATATAAGCAAAGCTAAATGGACTCCGTAAGTTTTATATGTGTATCTGTATATATAAATGTACACATATATATGTATATGTATATATGTATATACACACATACATACATACACATAAAGAATGGATGAGTTGGGGCAGATGAGAAGATGAGAGGGGTGTCAGTGTACTGCTAGTGTATAAAGATATTAGAGAATTCATATTAATCTCTGCTACATAGGCAATATTAATTATACATGAATTAATGTATTTATTTATTATGTTATATAATATATTAATAAACATATTATTCATTTTGTGTATTATCATATGTATAATTATATTTATTTATAATTATATATAATATAGTATGTGTATAATTATATTGTATATAAAAGTAATTTTACATTAATTTGTATATAATTAATGTTAATAATTATATGTATAGTTATAAATTATATATAATTATATAAATAATATGTAAATATAATGTATAATTATGAACCAGAAATGAATATCTTTTATAAAATAAGAGAAAGTAAAAGACAGAATTAAAACTCGAATTATTAACAGCAGGAAAGCTGTCCGTCTTGCAGCTCCCTTGAGGAGAATGGAGAAAATATGCTAGCGTGGAGACCAATGACATGATGAGGAAGAAAACTTTAGAGAAGATAAAGAAACATAGAACACCGGGGCGTTTACTGCTCACAGTCTCTGGATAGAATCAGAAGGAAAATGTCAGAAGAGAGGAAAAAAGCACAGCTCCGTAGATGTAGAAAAGCAGAATCTTCTGCTGCCTCAAAATGACTGAGTGGCAGTGGAAATGATTTATTTAATTGGTTGTTTTATGTATTTACGTTTTAAATGTTATCCCCCTTTCTGGTTTCCTCATTGAAACCCCCCCTTTCCCTTCTCCCATCCTTTTCTCCCACCTCATCGTCCTAGCATTCCCCTACACTAGGGCATCAAGCTTTCATAGGACCAAGGGCCTCCCATCCCATTAATGCCAATTAATGGCATCCTCTGCTACATATGCAACTGTAGCCATGGGTCCTTCCATGTGTATTCTTTGGTTGGTGGTTTAGTCCCTGGGAGCTCGGGGGGGAGGCGGGGGGCGGCAAGGTCTGGTTGGTTCATAATGTTGTTCTTCCTATGGGGCTGCAAGCACTTTCAACTCCTCCAGTCCTTCCCCTAACTTCTCCATTGGCGTCCTCGTGTTCATTCCGATGGCTGGCTGCAAGTATCCACATCTGTATTGGTCAGGCTCTGGCAGAGCCGCTCAGGAGACATACACATGAGGCTCCTGTCAGCAAGCACTTCTTGGCACCACCAACAGTAACTGGTTTGGTGGTTGAATATACGATGGATTCCTAGGTGGGGCAGTCTCTGGATGGACTTTCCTTCATTCTCTACTCCTTGTCCCTGTACTTCCTTTAGACAGGAGCAATTCTATGTTAAACATTTGGAGATGAGTGGTTGGCCCCGTCCCTCAACCTGGGGACTTGCCTAACTTCTGGATATGGCCTCCACCAGTTCTGTTTCCCGTTTATTTGGTATTTCAGCTATTGTCATCTCTGTTGGGTCCTGGGAACCTCTTGCTTTCCTGGCATCTGGGACTTTCTGTGGCTACCCCCAGCTCCCCAGCTCCAATTGCTACATACCTTTGTTCAATTTCCTGACCTTCTGTACATTTCCCCTGTATCCTGCCATAGCTAATCCTGTCCCCCCTTTCCCCCTTCCTCTCTTCCTTTCTTCCTCCCAAATCCCTCCCTCCCTCCACTTCCCATGACTATTTTGTTCCACCTTCTAAGAAGAACTAAAGCATCCACACTTTGTTCTTCCTTCTTCTTGAGCTTCATATCATGAGTTGTATCATGAGTATTCCAAGTTTTTTTCCCAGTATCTATTTATCAGTGAGTGTGTACCATGTGTGTTGTTTTGTGACTGGATTACCTCACTCAGGATAATATTTTCTAGTTCCATCCATTTGACTGTGAATGTCATAAAGTAATTGTTTTTAATAGCTGGTTAATCCATTGCATAAGTGTACCACATTTTCTGTATCCATTCCTCTGTTGAGGGACATCTGAGTTCTTTCCAGCTTCTGGCTATTATAAATAAGGCTGCTATGAACGTACTGGAGAATGTGTCCTTATTACAAGTTGGAGCATCTTTTGGGTATATGTCCAGGAGTGATATAGCTAGTACTATGTCTAATTTTCTGAGGAACAACAAGACTAATTTCCATAGTGGTTGTACCAGCTTGCAATCGCACCAACAATGGAGGAGTGTTCCTTTCTCCACATCCTCACCAGCATCTGCTGTCACCTAAGGTTTTGATCTTAGCCATTCTAACTGGTGTGGGGTAGAATCTCAGGGTCGTTTTGATTTGCGTTTCCTTGATTACTAAGGATGTTGAACTTTTCTTTAGGTGCTTCTCAGCCATTGGAGATTCCTCAGTTGAGAATTCTTTGTTTTTAGCTCTGTACCCCATTTTTAATTTATTTTTATTAGATATTCTCTTTATTTACATTTCAAATGTTATCACCTTTTCTAGTTTCCCCTCCGAAAATCCCCTATCCCCTCCCCCCTCCCCCTGCTTCCCAACCCTCCCACTCCCATTCCTGATCCTGGCTGGCATTTCCCTATACTGGGGCACAGGACCAAGGGCCTCTCCTCCCATTAATGAACAACTAGTTCATCCTCTGCTACATATACAGCTAGAGCCACAAATTCCACCATGTGTTTTCTTTGTTTGGCGGTTTAGTTCCAAGGAGCTCTTGCGTTACTGGTTAGTTCATATTAATGTTCCTCCTGTGGGACTTCAATCCCCTTCAGATCCCTGGGTATTTCTCTGGCTCCTTCATTGGGGACAGTGTGCTCCATCCAATGGATGATTGTGAGCATCTACTTCTACCCCAATTTTTAATGGGATTTTTTTGGTTTTCTATCTCTAGGGTTGTCTTCCCTTGTTATTTCTTTATTGTTTCTATCTCTGTTTTTTATATTCTGGATGGTTTTGTTCAATTCCTTTACCTGTTTGTGTTTTCCTGTATTTCTTTAAGTGAGTTATTTATGTCCTTCTTAAAGTCCTCTATCATCATCATGAGATGTGATTTTAAATGAGAGTCTTGCTTTTCTGGTACATGGAGGTATCCACAACTTGCTATGTGGGGAGAACTGGGTTCTGACGATGCCGAGTAGCCTTGGTTTCTGTTGCTTATGTTTTTGAGCTTGCCTCTTGCCATATGGTTATCTCTGGTGTTAGTTGGTCTTGCTGTCTCTTAACTATTGGTTTTCCCTCCTGTGAGCTGTGATCTTAGGTGTGTTATCACTCCTGGGAAACCAGCTCTCCAGGCAGGACTTGGGTATGAACAGCTGTGGCACAGATGGAAACCAGAAGGATTCTGTCTGCCACCACCACCCCTTTACCCCCCGCCCAGCTTCTCTACAGTTCCTGTGTTCTTTGGGCTTCTGGCCGGTCCCACTTGGCCCAATAATGGTGGTCTCACCTGTGATCTTAGGTGTGGCAGCAATCCTGGAAGACCAGCTCTTTCTGGGCAGAGACCACAACTCTTATAAAAGGAAAACATCCAATTGGGTTTAGTTCATTATCATCATGGCAGAAAATATTGTAGCAAGCAAGCAAATAGAGGGCTGAACAAGGAGCTTGGAGTTCTACTTCCAGATTGTCAGACAGCAGGGAGAGAAAGTGACATTTGGCCTGGTTTGAGCATTTGAAGCCTCAAAACCCATTCCCAAGTGGCATACTTCCTCCAACAGAGACGATCTACTCCAACAGGGCATACCTAATCTTTGTGAAGTAGAACTAGAACCTATGAACATATAAGACACATTTTCATTCAAACCACCACATCCTATAAAAGGAAAAAAATTAAGGTATTGGACAATTAGTTCATCCTGGGGTACTATATAATATGATATGATATATATATATATATATATATATATATATATATATATATATTACTTTTCTCTTCTTTTCTTTTTTTTTCCATTTAAGATCTTGTGTAACCAAGAGCTCAAGAAACCAGACTCCAGAAATTCAAATAACCCCATTAAAAAATGGGGCTAAACAAAGCATTCTCAACTGAGGAATACCGAATGGCCGAGAAACACCTGAAAAAAATGTTCAACATCCTTAGTCATCAGGGTAATGCAAATCAAAACAACCCTGAGATTCCATCTCACA
>NC_034610.1:51386416-51421998 GCF_900095145.1 Mus pahari | reverse complement strand
AAGTGGATGCTCACAGTCAGTTATTGGATGGAACACAGGACCCCCAATAGAGGAGCTAGAGAAAGTGCCCAAGGAGCTGTAGGGGGCTGCAACCCTGTAGGTGCAACAACAATATGAACTAACCAGTAACCCCTGAGCTCATGTCTCTAGCTGCATATGTAGCAGAAGATGGCCTAAGCAGCCATCATTGGGAAGAGATGCCCCTTGGTCTTGTAAACTTTATATGACCCAGCACAGGGGAAGGCCAGGGCCAAGTAGTAGGAGTGGGTGGGTAGGGGAGCAGGGACGGGAGGGGGGGGAGTATAGGGAACTTTCGGGATAGCATTTGAAATGTAAATAAAGAAAATAATAAAAAATTATAAAAAGAAAAAAATGAAAAGAAAAAGAAAAGATCTTGTGTAACCAATGCTAACTTTAAATTCTTTAAAGTCACCTAGGGTGACTTTGAACTTCTTACCTCCCTGCCTCTACTTTCTCAGTGCTGGGATTAATGGCAAGCACCACCAAGCCCAGCTATTTAATGAGGGTGGCTGAGCCCAGGCCTTTATGTAAGCTAGGCGTTCACTCTATCAACTACAAGTTGCAGCCTCAGCTCAGATTTGGCAAATTTAGAAATGTATTACTATCAATCAACATTTTGAAGGTTTAGAAATCCAAATCCCAGTTGATTTGGTATCTGGTCAAGACTTGCTCTACTCAAAGATGGCATCTCTTGAAGTGTCTTTACATGACCAAATGGGGAGGGTTCCCATATACACTTTGTGTATTAATACTAATTCCATCCATGTGAGTGGAACTATCACATCTGGAATTTCCTAAAGATATCACCCTTAATATTGCAACATTTAATATTAATAATATGGCAGCATTGAATCCCAACATAAGAATTTTCAGAGTGTACCAACATTCTGATCATTTTCTGCACACAACCTCCTTATAACACTGAGAAACACAGAATTTAGTAGAGCTATTTGGTTTCTAGGAGTAACTTACCAGACATAACTGCAGTGCTCTGATTCCTAGAAGAGACAAAATTAGCTAGTGGTGCTGCGATCCAGGTCAGCTCTGTGGGTTTGAGCAGACTCTCATTTCTAGTATATTTCTCTGTCAAGCCTGTAGTGTTAAAGCTCTCTATGGCAAAGAAAGAGAACGCATGAAATCTCCAGTTAGCTCTAATAGATAAATTCCTTTAGAGTCCCTGGAACATGGTCATGGCATTTCATCATAAAACTATACATTATTTGAAAGCAACTGTCACATGCTACTGAGCTGAGAGAGACTGAGTATGTGACAACTGTGCACTGTTGTCATCTGTACCAATTCATAAAAATCAGCTAATCCTAGCTCAAGTCTACCATAATAAAATTGGCACATGGGAGCCTAAAAGCAAATGGGTCAAAATGATGCCTGTGAGCCATATGAACAAGTGATTCTGATCTGGACCTTTAATACACGTCCACATTTTCCTCAGTTCATACTTATGCAGCTCATGAAGAAGTGCTCTATAAGCAACTAATAAAATGAATTACACTGTTACAGGGAACAGTAACCATGATAAATTAACAGAGGCCCTAAATGGATTACTGTTACCCTAATTTCCCATGTAGAGGTGAACCTGAAAGACAATGGCAATGGGAAATCCTCCCAATGGACAAAGCTTCAGGCAGCCAACGACTATACTAGCTGTCTACTTTGCCCAAAAACAATTAGGCAAATTTATTTATCTCATTCTGTTTCAGATTCCTCGTTATAGAAAAAACATGAATTGAAATAAAAGCTTTGTAAATTTTGTGTGGAAATAAACTGCTTAAAGCTTTCTCCGATGAGAGAGAGAGAGAGAGAGAGAGAGAGAGAGAGAGAGAGAGAGAGAGAGAGAGAGAGAGATGGAGATACAAATACAGATATAGATAGATGTCGTATATATATTTAATCCAAATAAAATTGGAAATATCACCTCAAGGCTTCTTACTTTGGGGAAATTGTGTAAGATATGATCGGGCACTGAGATCTCATTTCTTAAATTTTATCAATTCCTTCAGCAAAAATAGAGAACCAACTACTCTTCTACATACCTAGATTAATAGTTCACAAGCCAAGCAAAACTTCTGTCCTCTTGAGGTTTTACATTTGTGTCCAAAAAAGATGTAAAATAAGCTACATGTGTAAAATATGTAACAGTTAGACATAATTATATAAAAACTAAAACAGTGAAGCAGATGAGAAAGGCCAGGATGAGTTGAGGTTAAAAATCTAGGACAAGTGATTAGGACAGGCTGCAGAGAGAATGTAACCTATGGATAACACCTAAGGAAGTGAGCTAGTGACCTTCAAGCTCAGTAGAAGACCTTCAAAGCATGGAGAACAACTACAAAGGCCTTGATCTTGGGTTGGGGCTGGCATAGCTGATGGGAGACTGGAGGGACGCTAGCAGGCAAGTGAGAAAGGCATTGGAGAAGTGAAAGAATTAGACTACAAAGGAGAGTGTAGATAATTTTAGTCACTTTGACTTTTATTCTGAGCACAGTGGGAAGCTTATGTGACACATGTGACACATGCCCATTCTGCATACTGGGTAGAACAGCTGCATCTATATCCCAAACAAAGGGGAAGAATGTTGTCAGGTTATCATAAGAGAGCAATGAAATCAGTAGATGTTTGAATTAAACAGTAGAAGTGGAAGCAGTAAATGGTAAAATCCTCCAAATGTTTTTATGATAAATTAAAAAAAATATATGCTCAAGTCACTGAGTTCAGTTTTTAGGATCCTTAATTATCAAGGTTTATTTATATCCTAATTCGTTCTTTCCACACATTTATACAATCTTTCTTTCTTTCTTTCTTTCTTTCTTTCTTTCTTTCTTTCTTTCTTTCTTTCTTTCTTTTTGTTTTTCGTTGTTGTTGTTGTTGTTGTTGTTTTGTTTTGTTTTTCAAGACAGAGTTTCTCTGTATAGCCCTGGCTGTCCTGGAACTCACTCTGTAGACCAGGCTGGCCTCCAACTCAGAAATCCACCTGCCTCCGCCTCCCAAGTGCTGGGATTAAAGGCATGCGCCACCACGCCCGGCTACATTCTTTCATATTTAGCAGTAATTTGACAAGGCTGTTATGTAAAACCCAAAAGTTATATTCAATGCTGACTCGGGGCTTAAAAATATTTTTTACATTATAGTCTTGTTGAAAGAGTTTAGTCAGTCCATTTCAAATAAATTATCTTTTGCAACTTCATACTTCCTTTCTGTGTTAGATATTTTCCTGTAGCTATGATTAAAATGTTCTCTTTTAAAAATCCATGTAAGAAAGCAGGATTATTTGTGCACTGTTTCCAGGGTATAGTCTCTCATTGTCAAGGAAGTTGTGTGGTGGAGATTGGAGTAGTGAGGCATTTGGTCACCTTGCATCTGCAGTCAGGGAGCAGTAGAAGCTCCTTGTGGAACTCAGCTTTTTACTGGTTTTTATGCATTCATGCTCAGGCAGTGTTGCTCCCCTCCCTCAGGGTAGACATTCTCGCCTCCAACCCAATCAACACAATCCTTCACAGGTGTCAGGAACTACAAAAGGGGCCCTTAGGGAAGAGGGTGAAGGGAAAACCCACACCCCACCAGAGTTTTACCTAGTCTCTGGTCTGTCCGGCGTGGGAGGGCTGCTATCTACCTTCCACTCATCCCCGAGAGTGAGTGCAGCAGATATTGATGAGCAGAGACTCTCTATGGTTTTAGAGCTTTATTATAGAAAGGCAGGGAGAAAGAGAAAAGGTAGAAAGAGGGAGAGGGGAAAGACTAGAGAGAAAGGAGAGGAGAGGAGAGGAGAGGAGAGGAGAGGAGAGGAGAGGAGAGGAGAGAAGAAGACAAAGGAGAGAGGAGTGTGAGAGGAGAGAAGACGAAGAGGAGAGAGGGGGTGAGAGTGAGGGGTAAGAAGTAAGAGACAAGTAAGAGAGCAAGCAGGGCCTGAACAGCCCTTTGTAAAGTATGCTGCCTTATCTTATTGTTGCTAGGTAACTGGGGAAGAGTTTAGCCTGAAGGTCAGAAGCTTGGGACATTGCCTATGTGACTTCTAGCCATGCTTCTCTTGTGGGGGCTGTGGAGGTCGGTAACTTAGGCAGGAGCCAGAATTCCAGGAGCATAAGGGAATGCCTACTATGTCATGTAGGTGAATTATCACCCTTCGGGGTTCAGACCTCAGCTCAACTGGAGACCAGCCTGTCTGTGCATAGCCCAATTCCCCACACACAGGCTGGCATAGCAGCTAACCTGATCTAAATAATCCTGCACAGGGATGTCCAGAGACTTGCCTCCTAGATGACCCCAGATCCTGAGAAACTGATAGTCAACACTATCACATTCACACACACACACACACACACACACACACACACACACACACCACCTACCTCTTGGCTTGCTTTATGTCAACTTGATGCAGACTAAAGTCATCTGAAAAGAGGGAACCTCAATTGAGAAAATGCTAGATTATACTCTGAGGTATTTTTCTTAATTAGCAACTGATGAGTATTATGCTCAGATCAAGAGACCCCCAAGAGACTACCAGGGACCACACGCCAATGAAAGCACACTTAAGTCTTTATTCAAGTTTGGACTCGAGTCACAAACATTCCTGATGCAACAGGTTAGGAAAGGTCTAGGAGCTTAGGGTTTATATAGGCAAAAAAATTGCAAGCAGGGGCTTTCAAGCCTTGGTGTTACATGATTTGGTAAATGAGTGAAGGAATATTGACCTTTAAACTGATTGGTGCAAATTGTCTGTTCAAACCACAAGGAGAGACTACACATCTAAAAGGGGCTCTTGACCTGGGAATGACTCGGGTTTTCTTAACTCATACTGTTATTGTGACCAATCTATCCTGTGACTGTAAGCTAGCCAAAGCTGTTATGTCTATTTTCAACTGCTGATAATACTTTGTGGCCTCTGGAAAAGAGAGGCTTCTCTTTTCCAGAGGCCAAGAGTGAAGGCCATGTCACTCTTAGGACAAGAAACTTAAAATGGAGTGCAGAGAGCAAGAGAGAGTCTATCCTGACACTCTGGTCTCTTCATGAGGAAGGTCCCAGGTCATTTGCCTTGGGCAAACCATGAGGAGTAAGCCAGTAAGCAGCAAGCCTCCATGGTCTCTTCACTAGCTCCTGCCTCCAGGTTTCTGCCCTCACTGCTTTTGATGGTGAACTGATCTATGGAACAGTGAGTGAAATAAGGCCTTTCCTCCCCCAAGTTGTGGTTTGTCATGGTGTTTCATTAGAGTAGTAGTAACCCTAACTAAGACAGCATCCTTCAAGCTGCTTCAATGATTCAATATTAAGGAAGGCAGCTTTTTAATTAGTAGAATTAGTAATTGGTCGTATTGACACCTATTTATGCATCATGAGTGTGCAGAGAAATTTTGTTGCTATGACTGAGCTCAAGATTGCAAACCCACAGTGGGTAGAAATGTAGGGGACACTTTTTTTTTGTGGCTTTTAGAAAACAATCATCTTCCTCAATGGTGAAAACTAGTTTCAGTTCTAGTTAAAGAATATTTTTTGATAAATTGTTATAGAAAGTAACTTATTTCATAGTTAACCATGGCCAGAGATGCATACATATGAACAATGGAAATTTTTGTTGCAACTTCTCAAGATCTTGGATAGGTCATAAACTTTGTTGTGTTTTTGATTCCAAGACAACTAGAAGCAGATTGTGCAAGGGGAATTTCATTAAGATAGAAATGTTAGACATGATTTATGGTAGAAAGTTTTGGATGATTCACAAATAAAGGAAGAGAATCATCTTCTCATTTTCTAGTCAAAGACATGGGCTTACAAAAAGTCCAAATTCAACAGTGCTCATATACCAAACTAAAAATATTCAGTGCTCACTCTTAGGTGAAAATTGTACTGGTTCCAAATTACCCATAGTATAGCTTTCTTAGGCTATGTGATTTGGTCATGATTCTCTATGGTATCTAAAACCTCAAATGCAGAGACATCAACTTTCTCTTTTACTGATTAAATGTGTGTAAACTAAACCAAAAAAAATATTAAAAACAATCTCCTGATATCTTATTAATTACACATGATACATCTCCTAAAATTTTGTTACTGACATATAATATGATAACAGTTATGTCATTAAGCACTTTTTAAAGCAGTGAAATAAAGACTAGTTATTATTTAAAGAGAAAAAGGTAATGGAAGGTAAGAAATCAGAATATAAACATTATATAAAAGATCTCTACCTGTGATTATATGATGAAAATTATCTCATAGTTTGCTATCTTTAGAGACTCTTCAGCAGTAAATCATCAAGTACATTTTCCCAACTCATAAATTAATTATGAGGTCAGAGTAAAGTTTTGTAAAAGTCTGACTTATGAACTAGAAAAATTCTCAGTCTCTTCACGTTATGAAAGACAAAGTAATATTATTTCTGTTTATTTAACACATAATAAGAAAACTTATAAAATATGTTTGCCTTTAATTTTTATAGGCATATAGCTATAAGTACTATTCTGTTATGTATTCATTAATAATCTCTTTGGCTCCTGCCAACTATATTTATAAGGCTCATTACAATTATATTGTGTCTTTCTTCCCATCAAATATTATGGTTAACTAAATGGTTTACTACAATCCTAATAAGCATTCATTAGAAGCAAGATCAAGAATATAGTATATAAAGTACAAGTCAATTTTTCAGAACCTGGCCGATTCTTTGATCAGCAACTGTGCCTTTTAGAAGTAGGGGGAGAAGGTTAGAGAGGGTTCTGTGACTCATAATGGTGCTAGGTGTTGGGAGTTGACATTATTTACATTGTATTATAAAACAAACTGAAAATGTGAAGTCAAACTTATTTTCACAGTTCCCAAGGAATCAGAAAAGATTCTTGGCCATTTTAAGTTAATGTCAGACGTAATTCATTTTCCTTATTGAGCTTTAGAAGAAATGATGATGAAACTGGAAAAATGGGAAGAAAACTGCTTGGAAATAAAGGTGGACATTCAGTGAGAGTTTAGACTTTTAAAAATAGGATCCTATTCAATAATTGAAGTACAAAATTATTTCTAATTGCCAATTGTTGATAGTAAAATTAAGCTACCTAAAAATGCATATTAAATAAATATGTCTTAAACAGCAAGAAAACCACACTTGTGGGTTTTAGGAAACCAAATAGACAATTTAAATTCCATATCATGGGTCTCTCTTTGAGCTTTATGTGCTAAAACATTTAAGCTTGTTTTTGTCTTTGGAGTGGCCAGTCCAGATTCTTCCAGAGTCCACTGGGGAAGTGTTGTTTTTCAGCTAGAAGGCTAGACTTTCTTCTCCATTGCAACATTTATGTTTACTGCCCAAGTGGCTTCCATCACATCTCGTTATTTTTGATGTTTTTCAGTTTTGAAGAGTTCTATAAGTGAAAAAAAAAAGTAAGAGGAACCCATCAGGAGGTTGTATGTGATGCTTGCAAATATTGTTTATATTATCACTCACACATATTCTTTTGAGAAATAATGGGGAGGAAAGTAAGATGAACTAAAAAGGAAAACCTGTAAATTATTCAGGAACAAAGTACATATTTATGAGACAAAAAAATACTTTAGATTCACAATCTGCTTGCAGTTGAAAAAACACCATTTTGTATTTATTTCCATTTGGCATCATAACACATCAATTTTAGGAGAACATAAGATAGGAAAACTGAAGCCATAGTAAAGGTGTGGCTCACCTAACTTGACACAGCTAGAGAAGGATTCTAGATCTAGTCTACCTGCAGACCAGACACAAACCCAGTTTTAAGTTTTAACTGCAGAGGAGTAATGGGGCACCTGTAAACATTTAAGTGAAGCAAATGCTACAGTTTTCAAACAGCAGCCATACTAGAGAATGGTTCTGTTAACATGTAAACAAACCCATGTTGGCATAACAATCTACCAAACTCCAAAGAAAACCAAAGAGGAGAGAGAGAGAGAGAGAGAGAGAGAGAGAGAGAGAGAGAGAGAGAGAGAGAGAGAGAGAGATTGATTCTCTGACAAGTCATTCCTTCCTACTATGACCTTATAAAGTATAGGATGGGTAGCAAAAAACAAAACAATAACAAACAAAAGCAAAAACCTCTGAAAGTTGGTGTGCTGCACTAAAATGCTCAGGTACTACTCAAATTCAGTGTCTCTCCCTCTTGCTTATGCCTAGGATGTAGGTACAGGAAATCAGTCTTTTGTTCCTGGGGCGCCATTATCCTGAGGTGTCTCTTCTTCCTCCTCACTTCCTCCTTCTTCCTATTTCTGTCCTTCTGTCTTCCTTTCTTCCCTTCTTCCTCTCTGTGGGAGTTTGAATATGCTTGACCCACTGGAAGTGACATAGTTAGGAGATGTGGCCTTATTGGAGGAGATATGGCCTTCTTAGAGGAGGTGTATCATTGTGGAAGTGGAGACTTGATGTCTTGTCTTAGTAAGGGTTTCTATTCCTGCACAAACATCATGACCAAGAAGTAAGTTGGGGAGAAAAGGGTTTATTCAGCTTACGATTTCCACATTGCTGTTGATCACTAAAGGAAGTCAGGACTGGAACTCAAGCAGGTCAGGAAGCAGGAGCTGATGCAGAAGCCATGGAGGGATGTTCTTTACTGGCTTGAGTCCACTGGCTTGCTCAGTCTGGTCTCTTATAGAAACCAAGACTACCAGCCCAGAGATTGTACCACCCACAAGGTGACCTCCCCCCACACGCACACACCTTTGATCGCTAATTGGGAAAATGCCTTACAGCTGGATCTCATGGAGGCATTTTCTCAACTGAAGCTCCTTTCTCTGTGATAACTCCAGCCTGTGTCAAGTTGACCCAAAACCAGTCAGTACAGGTCTCATATATAAAATCAAGTTAAGCCCAGTATTACAATCCTCTTCTGCTGCCTGCAGATCAAGAGATAGAATTCTCAGCCCCTTCAGCACCATGCCTGCCTAGACTTTGCCATGTCCCTGACATGATGGTAATGGACTGAACTTCTATAACTGTAAGCCAGATCTGAGTAAATATTCTCCTTTATAAGAGTTATCTTGGTCATGGTGTCTCTTCACAGCAATGCAACCTTAATTAAGGCTTTCTCTCTGTCTCTGTCTCTGTCTCTGTCTCTCTCTTTCTCTTTCTTCCTCTCTCTTCCCATTCCTCTATTTCTTCCTCCCTTCCTTTCCTCCCTCTCTTTCTCCTTCCCTCTTCCCCTCATTCTTCCCCCTTTCTTTTCTCTCCTCCTTCCCCTCCTTTCCTTCTTTCCAACCTTAAAATCCTTCTCAATCATTTCCTAATCTTATGGGATTATTTCCTCATCTTTAGAGATAAGAAAAAACAAGATACAATAATACCAATTATACAGAATTCTCAAAAAAGCATGTCTTGACTAAACTTTGTATCCCATTTCCTTACCAGTGAATGAGTTTTGATGATAATAACCGAGGCATCAAGTTAAGGAAATATCAAATGAAATAATGTATCTCAAGTGCTTTGTAAAACATAAAGTGCAGCAGAAATATTACCTGCTATTACCTTCCTATCCTCACATAAGAGGATTACAAGACTGTGGTGGGAAAGTTCAGTCTGTCATCTTGACAGTTATTAGTCTCGCTCTCCCCTGTCAATAAACTGATTTAAGATAGTACATCGTAAAGCAGAGAAGTGGGAGGTGAGGATATTAGAATAATTATATCATCTCAAACTGAAATAATGGCTGGAAGCCAGGTTAATTTTACAAGGGACTTTCGAGGTCACTTGAGACAGCCTGCTCTCCCTCAGTCTTGCCCCTAACGCCCACACCCGGCCTAGCGGATAGAGCTGAGTTCACACTGAAGAGAGATCTGTTCCTATAAGGCTCTCAATTGCAAGACATCTTAAAGTATATGGGAACCATTTTTCCCCTGAAAATTACTTAGAATTTAGAGTGCAAATTGATATGAAACCTTTACTTTGGGACATTTAGCACATATTCCTTTGGAAATATCACAAGTATAATACAGGGTGTTTTTTTTTTTTTCCTATTTTACGTTGAACTGAAGATCTTCTTCACCAATTATTTAGCTGATGAAATTAACAGAGGAAATTGGATTTATACAAAAGTTCCTTGGTGATTAGTACAAATAATTCCTCATTTAAACAGACAAAAAAATGGGGTTTTATTTCATTTTCCTTTTTAAAAAGAATAAATGAAACAAGTGATCTACACTAGAAAAAATACACATCTTCAAAATTAACCTGTCATTCCAACTAAGAATTGTGTGTGTGTGTGTATGTGTGTGTGTGTGTGTGTAACTATATCTATAAACCATATAATCAAAATGAAGGAAAATCAACATATTCTCAAATTTTTTGTAGAAATCAAAATATTTACATTTTCTTATAAAACAATTATTTCATAAAGCATTAATTTGAATCAAGCCTGGATACGCTTTACTTTCCCTGAAAACTGAGAGACAAACTGCTAATGCTGCTAAGTCTGAGACAGGAGAGTGAAACCCGCCGTGAGGACTGCTTTAGTGGGGGGGGGGGGGTGTCTCTGCATGGCTACTCTCTTCTGAGCTTCCCATGGATTCTCTCCTGAACATTTTCCACTGGATTTTCACCCATGCTTTCAACTGTGTGCCAATCATTTGCTTTCTTTTCCTTGGCACATTTTGAGATTAAACTATGGGCTAAGACCAAGTACCAATGACACACGTGAACATCTGCTGCATCTCTCTCATTTGTGGTGATGAATTGATAGTCAATTGTGTTTCAGAGCTTAGGCTTATGTTTGTGTTCTTGGAGAATGTTTTACCTAGAGAAAAAAATGTTTGAGAGGTGCCACACATTGTCTATAAAGTGGAGAATAGCAATCTGGAGGTCTTTTTTTTTTTTTTCCTAAGAAAATATTCATTGAGAATTTAGCACATGACAAGGAGTTTCTTAGTTTCTAAAATTAGAGCAAAGTGGTGCAGGTGGCTATTAACAAAAGTTTATAAAGAAAGCATAAGCTATCTTGGGTAGTCTGAAAGCAAGAAACAGTGTCAGGTAAGAGGTTGTCATTTTTGGTAAGGTTGTTGTGAAAGAGACCACCAAAAGAGCTCAAGGCTGGTCTGCAGGAAGGGCCATGGTAATTTCTGGACAAAGAATATGACTGGAATTTCTCTTAAGGGTGTGAGAAATAGGAATTCAATGGATCTTAAACAGAGGTGGTGGGAGATAGGAATGTCTTTGTGGGGTTTTCAAGGCAGGATTTCTGAGATTGACATTGGGTTGAGCACCTTGCAATCGCCTGTTTTATTGAGAATAGAGATCATGGAACAATGGCAGAAGATGAATTAGCCTATTCAAGAGCCCTGGTGATTAGCATGGTAGTATAATTGCAGGCATATCCTACCACATTGATCAGCAGCCTAGACAATACATCAGAGTCTATTATAGGAAGAAAAAAAGCCCTGAAGCAGTGGTTGATAGCAGATATTTGCACTAAGATGGTAGCAATGGTTATGGAAGAGAAATGAGTGTGTTCTAAAGTGTAGAGAGAGAGAGAGAAGTAGAATTTGTTGATGCAGTAGGTGCAGTGAGTGTGTGAGAATAAAGAAAGGTTGTTCTTGCTTCTTCTCTATATCACGGCTTCCAATATGCTTCCTAGACACCTCCTGAATCAGAATCACAAGTAAAGCACCTTGAAGTGGATTATTGGAATAATCAAAACTAGAGCAAACACTAGTAAACCTTTCCTTTAAAGTGCCAGATAGTAAATATCTGCCACAGATATTTACACAGCTTTGGCCATATAGTGTGTGTGTGTGTGTGTGTGTGTGTGTGTGTGTTGTATAAATGCTGCTACATCCTAATACAATTTTACTTACAGGAATTGAAATTTGAAATTTAAATTTCACATTATTTTCCCCACACCAAAAAATACTTCCTTGATTTCCTTTTTTTTTTTTTTTTTTTTTTTGCACTTAGAAGTAAAAACAAAACATTTGTTAGTTCCTTACCTACACAGAAATAGTCCTTAGGAAAGATCTCACTTAAGGGCCATTGTTCGCCAACTGTGTTCTACAGAATAGATGCCCTACATATGCATTTCAATGTTCACTTAAGTGACTTCTTTGCACAAAAGAACATTCTTATGATGTAGGCATTTGTAGGCAAATTTAAAGCTTAGGGGCAAAAATCACAAAGACGTGACATTCTTTAAGGTGGCGTTCACTCTTGGGTTTGTCTGGTGGAAAAGGCTGCTCACTTTCCACAATATCCCATTACTCTGAGCACTATTTTGCTAGTAGCTTTTTCAGACATGGACAAAGATGGGGATGAAGTGAAAAGAGGAGAAAGGGGTTGCCTTGCCTAGCAAACCATTGTTTGCTCTCCAGGACTACGCAGCGCTGTTCTTGTCATTACCAGTCTGCTGATGAGAAATCCCATTGGTGGAGCCGCCTGACAAGCGGAGCGCTCTGCAAAGAGCCAACGCTGCAGAAAATAAATTAATCTCTAGGGGAGAAGAGGGGCAAGGTTGTCAGTGCGCACGTATGCGCTCATGGCAAATGATATTTCGGAATCTGTCAGATGATGAAATGACTCTGCTTGTCCCTCTGGCACACCCTAAAACATTCAAACAGAATTCAAACATCTAGCAATGAAGCAGAGCAACCTTACAACACTGTACTTTATCATCTTACTTCTTTCAAAGCAAGAGACTGTTTCTCAGAACTATGGGGGTGCTAACAACTTTGTGATTTTATACCCTGACGATAACTTTGCCTTAAGATTAAACATCCAGTGGAACAATAATTTGTTATAATGCTTTATGTAGAATATGCTATGAAGAGCTTGAAGCATATAAAAGGATAAGGTAGGAAAAGCTAGTTATTGATCAGTACAAGCATGCATGTTTGGAAATGCCACACGAAACCTGTGATGACATATACAAGATTTTAGTTAAGGAAATAAAAACAGAGTTGTTTTTTAGCATATAATCCAGTCATATTAGGAACCAGATGTTGGTCCCAGTTTTAAACTATCTAACATTTTAAATAATAAGTTTTCTAGATTGAGGATTAAATGCTATTATTGAGCTTAGAACAGTGCTAGCAGCACTGAAACATAGAGCTGGCTCTTCACTGATATTGAGAAGAACATTAACAAAAATATGTTGCATTATGGTAGTATCTGAAGTAACACCTCCAGACATGGAATGAGTGGGTAGTCAATCAAGGTCTCAAATATAGAACTCCCACTGTACCAAGTCCTTAATATTCCTTAGTAGGAATCCACTTATGTTCTATTTCCCATCGTACAACTGAAACATGATTTAGGTTACAAGACTAAGTCAAACTGATGTCCATACAAAGATCTCATTAGATACCTTCTTGTCCAGTCTTTAGACTCTGGGTTCTACCTTGGCCTTGGAGGAGAATTTTCCCATAAGGCATCTTTCTTTTCAGCTGTTCAGTCTACCAACAGAAGTGAGACTTAGATGTGAAAAATAATTCAAATGTGTAGTACTCAGATGTGGGACTTTAGGGGGCCAGCCACCTCAATGTTCTATCAGTAGCCGGTATTGCATCAAAATTGTTCAAAGATGACAGGCATGAAGATTGCCTTCTAGGATGATAAAAAAAAAAAAAATTATAGAGATGAAACAGCTTGTGCAAAAGCTGTACCTTTAGGTTTGGAGCAGGGCTGGGATTAGAAAGCAAGGCACCATGTTGTGTTTTCTGGCTTCCTGCTCCTCTTACTGATTTGCGAGTCTAATTTATGAAGGGTGAGTGATGGCAGGTTTCATTTAAAGATTAAGGATAATTCAGGGAGCATGGCTGAGGAGTTAAAAAGAAAGAAATTGTATGAGCGACTATGAATCAAGAAAGTATAAGGTATATTTAATAAAGGACATTTATGTATTCTGAGAAGATTTCAGCTTCCAGAGGGGCACATAAGTCAGAAAGAGAAAAGCAGATCCCTGTGCATCTAGAGAAGTCATGAGAAGCAATCCTAGCACTTGATGAACGAGTAACACACATACTAACACATTCTCCCTCCCAGGTAAATAGTAACCCTGTTATCCTGAGTCACTGTGCTCTGGTCCAGAAGAAGCCTCCTGCTCCACAGTCAGAGACCCTGGCCGGGACAGCTCTATCCGTAATGCCAAGGACTGCTCCAACTCGGGGCTCCTTCAAAGAGCCATGCCCATCACAGAATTCCATGAGGCTTCCCCAGAAGTCTTTGTGGTGATTATACCAGGACTTCTCTTCTCCCTCTGCCCGTGTCTGTTTCTGTTTCTTCACTTTTGGTATTTTCCCTGAGAGCGCTTCCCAGTCAACTTGCCATGCGCAAGTCAATCCAGGGAGGTGGTGTGTAAACAAACAAAGAAACTGAAAACAAAAACAAAACAAACAAACAAACAAACAAAAAACCTGCTTAATGCAAACATTTACAGAACTGGTTAACCAGTAAAAAACATCAGGGTCAGATCATCAGCTAATTCTATCATAGCAATGCTTCTTTGACTCAGGAACTCCTTGTCCATAGCTGTAGGAATCCCCAGAGGACAGAATTCCCAGAGGGGAAAAAAATGCTGACTAAGCCTCCATACCCTACAACATCAAGACTTCTTAGAGGTATTGTCATGAAATAAAGTGTTCTTTGAAGTGAACTCAGAGTCAGTCGTTTCTTGCAGCACTGAAAAAAACTTGGAGTTTGTTACGGGTTAAATTGACGTTCACCTGCATTATCCAATGAACTCTTCAGAGTAGCGTATGGACTAGTTGCAAACATGGACCCAAGTTGACAAATACAAGGAGTTTAACAAATTGCCAGTGGCACACTATGAGTGAGTGGAGAGTTTAAATCCAACAGCCACCACTAAGACTGCAGAGGTCTGAACTTTACCCTCATACCACACACACATTCAGAGAACTGTACTCCTACTTATAGACAAAACATGCAGAGTTAATGAGGATGTTACTAAAAGATGACATGAGAATCACCAAGCTATTAGAGTAACTTAAGGGCCCACAGAGGTCACCTAAGAGGTCAGTGAAGCTCTTTTGCTGACTTCTTAGAGAAGGGAATTGGCCCTGACAATACTGTCCAGAGTTCGTTTCTCTGAATCTGACTGTAGTCAATTCCACTGCTGTTGCATAGTGGCCTGTTTGACCACTTAGCAAAATCCCTCTAATTGTCTACACTGACTGTTTAGCTCAGCAATCTTTCCTTAGTAAGGTTCCGTCTCTTGCATCAGATGAGCAAAACTGGGTACCCAGAGACACAAGATCAAAAAAAAACTAGCACTTTTGTCCTAATAAGACTTCATAATTTAGAATTTTTAGTCTGAGTTCAACAGCTACTTCTGTCACCAAAGAAGAGGAAGAGATTCATTAACTAATATCTAAGCATTTAGGGGGAAAGTCACTGTGATAGCACATATTTATAGTTCTAGGACTTGTAGTGGTAAGGCAAAAGGATCATAAGTTCAAAGTCAGCCTGGGTCTCATAGCAAGGCCCTGTCTCAAGGAAAGAAGTAGAGGGTGGGAAAGGCAGTTTAGAAAAGGTCTTGCTTGTTCCTGCTGAACTCTGGGGGCCTTAGTACTAACATAGAGAGAAGCAATCCCTACCTAAGAAGGTAAGTGGTAGTCCAATCCATCCGTTTATTTTTAAATAAAGGTATATATTTTATTATAGATAATATGTATAACGTGTGTGTGTGTGTGTGTGTGTGTGTGTGTGTGTGTGTGTGTGAATAAAATCAAAATTGCCAAAGTTTTATTTGTGCTCTAATTTCCTCTTTATTTTTATGGATGGAACTGTCGCAAAAGTGATAGCTCATACTGCAGATTCCAACCTGATTGTCTTTGAAGATGGGAAAGCAAATAAAAATACTCTGCACACACTACTAGTCTGTAATGTTCAGGCAAAGACATGCTGAATGAGCCTAGGAAGGGGAATTCCGCTCCCTTGTAGGAAGCTAGGGTGTCTCTCTAGTCTAGACCTGTGGTTTTAATCTGAGGCTCCCTTTGTCCTTAAACCCATCATTTATGGGCACTGTGTAAGCAGAGGTACTTCCAATGTCTATAAAATATGCTGCATTATTTTCTCAGGGCACAGCTGGAGCAGCTGATGTACTATCCCAGGAATGCACACGCTGGGAAGATTAGATACCCAAGTTCCCTGTGATTGAAACAAAAACTTTGATCTCAGGAATTGTGTTATCCGGTACTTTGTAGGATCCATAATCTTACAGAAAAAAAAAAAAATAGTTTCCAATGAATTAATAATGGCTTGAGTCTCAACCCGCTGCAGCAATTTTCACTGCACTGGTTGTTTCTTTTATAGTCACACTTGATTAGTATTTGAAATGTGGAGGAATAGCAATATGCATGGTTTTCAAAGCCCTTTACAGAATTTCATTTTATCACTCGGAGAGAGTCAATGAAAACGTAATAAGAAAAGCTCTATGGGATATTTTTATAGAAGTGTCAGAAGCCAGTGAGCTAACTACTTGAAAGAACTCAGATTGTACAGACACGGTTAGGAGCAGAAACACTTCAGAGACTTTAGAGCTGGTATTTTGACTTTTATATGTCCTTGGAGGAAAAAATGTACTCGCTACAAAATCAAATAAGGAGGGGGGAAAGGGACAAACCATATGCTTAAGAATAATTAATTTCAATTTTTCTGCAAAGTAACTGTGAAGCTTTGAAGATAGTGTCATAGGAATTGAGCTGGTTTGGTGTATCTAAAATATTGCCAAAAAAAGACAAAAATTCTGATTTCCCTTGCCAAGGCATGTCAGATTCCCACCATATGGAAGTTAGTCTTGTAGCTTAATTGAGTGCTGTCAGTCCTTCACAAGGCCATTTGCTCTTGTTCAACAGAGACAGAAAATGCCATACCACCACCTCTACAAACCAAGCCATTGTAAATGAAGTCCGCATTTGATTAGCTTATATTTTGAATATTTCATTAATTTTTAATAATATTTTTATTGATTACTCAGGAATTTTACATCAGGAACCCCAAGTACACTCACTTCCTAGTCTTCCCAGGTCTGTTGTTACCATTGAGAACTCCCCCATACCCAAAAATAAAGGAGAAGGAGAAAAAGAATAAACAAAGTAAAAACAAAAGACAAACAAAAAAAGTCCAATCTGTGCTACCCATCTAGTTGTGGTCAAGCTCCTGGTGGCCATCCCAGTAAAGAAAACTGCATCCTTAGAAGCTTCATTCACATATTTTTGGTAAGAAGCCCCCAGGGCTTTTGAGATGAAGCTTCTAAGAAGATCAGCCTTCTGTCTGAGCTGTGGGCACTAGCTCTGCACCCAATCCTACAACACCCAGAAGAAGCTCAACCCCAGGCAATCTAACACACTCAGGTTCATAAGATCTCAGGGGCTTGGTCACACCAGGATTTCAGGATCCCAGAGGCAGCTTGACTGCCAGGAGCTCTGACACATCCAGGATCACAGGATCACAGAGACACAGGATCACAGAGACACAGGATCACAGAGACACCTAGTCTCTGAGGAATTCTGACAAAACCCGGATCACAGGAGGAACAGGGCCTAGTCAGACATAGCGACGGCAGGTAGCACTAACCAGATGGCGAGGGGCAAGCCTAAGAACATAAGCTACAGAAACCAAGGTTACTTGGCATCATCAGAACCCAGTTCTCCCACCATAGCAAGTCCTGAATACACCATCACACAGGAAAAGCAGGATTCAGATCTAAAATCATTTCTTATGATGATGATAGAGGACTTTAAGAAGGACATAAAAAACTCCCTTAAAAAATACAGGAGAACACAGGCAAACAGGTAGAAATCCTTAAATAGGAAACAAATAAATCCCTTAAAGAATTTCAGGAAAACAAAACCAAACAAGAGAATTGAAAAAGACCATCCAGCATCTAAAAATGGAAAGACAAACAATAAAGAAAACACAAAGGGAGACATCCCTGAAGATAGAAAACCTAGGAAAGAGATCAGGAGGCATAGATGCAAGCATCACCAACTGAATACAAGAGATAGAAAAGAGAATCCCAGGTGCAGAAGATACCATTGAAAACATTGACACAACAGTCAAAGAAAATGCCAACAGCAAAAATCTCCTAACACAAAACATCCAGGAAATCCAGGACACAATGAGAAGACAAAACATAAGGATAAGTATAGAAGAGACCAAATATTCCCAGCTTAAAAGGCTAGAAAATATCTTCAACAAAACTATAGAAGAAAAATTCCCTTACCTAAAGAAAGAGATGCCTATGAATGTACAAGAAGCCTACAGAACTCCAAATAGTTTGGACCAGAAATGAAATTCCACCTGTCACATAACAATTAAAATACCAAATGCAAAAAACAAATAAAGAATATTAAAAACAGTAAAGGAAAAAGGCCAAGTAACATATAAAGGCAGACCTATCAGACTTCTCACCAGAGACTATAAAAGCAAGAAGATCCTGAGCAGATGTCATATAGACTGCAAGACACCGCAAATGAAAGGCCAAGCTACTATATCCAGCAAAGCTCTCAATTACCATAGATGGAGAAATCAAGATATTCCATGTCAAGATGAAATTTAAACAGAATCTTTCCACAAATTCTGCCCGACAAAGGATAATATATGGAAAACCCCAACACAAGGAGGCAAACTACACCCTAGAAAAAGCAAGAATATAATCTACTTTCAACAAACCCAAAAGAAGATACAGACATAATTCTACCTCTAATAACAAAATAACAGGAAGTAACAATCACTTTTCCTTAATATCTCTTAACATCAATGGACTCAATTCCCCAATAAAAAGACATAGACTAACAGACTGGATATGTAAACAGTACCCAGCATTTTGCTGCATACAGGAAACCCACCTCAGGGGAAAAGACACACACTACTTCAGAGTAAAAGGCAAGAAGAAAAATTTCCCAAGCAAATGGTCCTAAGAAATAAGCTGGAGTAACCATTCTAATGTCAAATAAAATTGACTTTCAACCAATAGTTATGAAAAAGATACGTAAGTACACTTCATTTTCATCAAAGGAGAAATCTACCCTATTAAAAAATGGGATACAGAGCTAAAAAATAATTCTCAACTGAGGAATACCAGATATCTGAGAAGCACCTAAAGAAATGTTGAACATCCTTAGTCATCAGGGAAATGCAAATCAAAACTACCCTGAGATTCCACCTTATACCAGTCAGAATGGCTAAGATCAAAAACTCAAGTGACAGCAGATGCTAGTGAGGATGTGGAGAAAGAGGAACACTCCTCCATTGTTGGTGGGATTGCAAGCTGGTACAACCGGTCTGAAAATCAGACTCACTGTTCCTCAAAAAATTGGACATAGTACTATCTGAGGATCCAGCTATGCCACTCCTGGGCATATACCCAAATGATTCTCCAACACATAACAAGGACACATGTTCCACTATGTTCATAGCAGCCTTATGTATAATAGCCAGAAGCTGGAAAGAACCCAGATGTCCTTCAACAGAAGAATGGATACAGAAAATGTGGTACATCTACACAGTGGAGTACTACTCAGCTATTAAAAACAACAAACTCATGACATTCTTAGTTGAATGGATGGAAATAGAAAATGTCATCTTGATTGAGGTAACACAATCACAAAAGAGAAACCATGGTATGCACTCAATGATATGTGGGTGTTAGCCTAAATGCTTGGAATACCCAAGATACAATTCACAGACCACATGAAGCTCAAGAAGAAGGAAGACCAAAGTGTGGGTGTTTCAGTCCTTCTAGAAGGGGGAACAAAATACTCATGGGAGGAAATACTGAGACAAACTGTGGAACAGAGACTGAAGGAAAGGCCATCCAGAGACTGCCTCACCTTGGGATCCATTTCATATACAGCCACCAAACCCAGATACTATTCTGGATCTAAGAAGTGCATGCTGACAGGAGCCTGATATAGCTGTCTCCTAAGAGGCTCTGCGTGCTCACAGACAACCATTGGACTGAGCATGGAGTCCCCAATGGGATCCCCAATGGAGGAGTTAGAGAGAGGACTAAAGGAGCTGAAGGGGTTTGAAACCCCATAGGAAGAAAAATAATATCAACCAACCAGACCTACTAGAGCTCCCAGGGACTAAACCACCAACCAAAGAGTACACATGGAGGGACCCATGGCTCCTGCTGCATATGTAGCAGAGGATGGCCTTGTTGGACATCAATGGGAGGAGAGGCCCTTGGTCCTGTGAAGGCTTGATGCCCCAGTGAAGTGTAGGAAAATTCAAGGACAGGAGGCAGGAATGGGCGGTTGGTTGGGGGAACACCCTCATAGAAGCAGGGGAGGGAGGATGGGATAGGGGGTTTGGGGCATGGGGGAGCCAGGAAAAGGAGCATTTGAAATGTAAATAAAGTAATATCCAATTAAAAAATTTAAAACAAAAAAGATCAACCTAGTATCCTTTTATTATTATTTTTATTTTTTCATTTACCCATTAACCCATTAACTCTGATTTTTTACTGTACATATATTACTTGGTATGGAGCCATGCAATTAATCTAACAGGAGTGCAGGTGATCTAACAGGAGAACATACCCTTAAAGAAAACTAGCTTTTCCTCTTCTAAGAAAAGCTCTTAGCTCCTCAGTAAGAAAGGAGGACTGTTGAACTGCTTCCCTCTCCAAGCTAAACTGAAGATTGGCTTGGTCTTGCTCAGGTCTTATACAGGCAATAGCTGCTGCTGCTGCTGGGAGTTTAATAGCACGGTGGTACAGTCAGTTCCCGAATACACTGTTTCTCTCTGATCTACCCTAACATCTGGGTTTGGAGAGATACAAGATATAGATACCCCATTTGTGGCTAAGAACTCGTCCGTATCTTATTCTGTGCACTTCGATGGTGGGTTTCTATGCTAACTATCATCCACTGAACAAAGAGAAGGTCTGAGAACTGGGTTAAAACTCAGTAATTTTATCCTCTTTCAAACCGTTAGACATGCTTTACTCTTTCATCTAGTAAAAAAAAATTTTTTTTTTTAAATTATGATTCGTCTAGGGAGCTGGCTGAGTTAGAAAAGTATCTGTTCTGAAGGACCTGGGTTTAGACTTCTAGCACCACATAGAAAGACAAGAAGGGTGACATGAAGAAGTAACTCCAGAGCTGGAGCAGGCAGAGACAAAAGGATCCCTGAGTAGGCAGCCAGCTTGAACGAACTGGTGAGCAAGCTACAGGTTTAGTGAGAGGCCCTGCCTCAAAACATTTGGTGAGTAGCTCCAAAGATAGCTCAGTGATTAAATACTATTTGATTGTTACACAAGGATCCAGGTGCTCTTCTTAGCACCCCAGTGTGATGATTAGCCTCTGTAACTTCAATCTCTGGAGATTTACTACCCTCTTCTGGCCTTCCAGGGTACTGCATGCATGTAGTACACAGATACAGGCAAAACACCTATTCACACAAAATATAAATATATATATATATTTCTAAACCACCAACCAAGGAGAAGAGGCCCTTGTTCCTGTGAACTCTTGATGCCCCAGTATAGGGGAGTGCCAGGGCGGGGAGGTGGGAGTGGGTGGGTGCACATCTTCATAGAAGCTGGAGTAGGGGAGATGGGATAGAGTGGTTCTGGGGGGAGGGATTGGGAAAAGGGATAATATTTGAAGTGTAAATAAATTTAATATCCAATAAAAAAGATATATATATATATATATTTCTTAAAAGTGGGTAGACCCAAGGAAGATTCCAAACCTCTGATTTCTACACACATGCTCTATTCCAAATATTATGGAAGCAAGCAATTATGTGTTGTAGCCTTATCAGATAGATAGTTAAATAATATTTTATAGTTTAACTGACATGTAGTCACGTTGGTGCTTGCTACTGCAGTGGCCCATGCTTGTTCTTCTGTCTCTCCACATCAGCCAAATCATTCTGGAAACCAATCGGTGCTCTGCAATCCTGGCCACTTTCATTTGGGTGAAGCTTCCTGGGTCTGTCTACGTGGTGACTCTGAAAATGACAAGCACAACAGAAATTGTCAGTCCAAGATAAATGCCTTCTACAAATATGACAAGGATAAATATTTATTACACGGCAAGTCATTTCTGTGTGTCTGAAATATCCTACATGCCAAATCAAGTTATAAATCCTAGGTTTCTCAATATACTTTAATAATCTAAGTGTGCAAGTTTCGAGGTAGCCAGCTGAGTAGAATAAAAAGTTGTTATAGAAGAGACAATTATCTCCCCAAACTATTTATATGCATTACTTTTTCCATGTGTAGTTTATACAATATTTTACATATAGAATATTCCTACCCAGTTGTTCCCGTCTTAGTCAGACGATCTAGTACTTTATCATATATCCCATAATTATGTTTCAATTCTGCTTTATTCTTTTGTGAACTTATTATTTTTAAATTTTATGTATATTACAGGTGTTTTGCCTGTATGCATGTATGTGTATATTACAGGTGTTTTGCCTGTATGCATGTATGTGTACCACTTGTATGCCTATTGCCTAAGGAGGCTAGAAAATGACATTAGATCTCCTGGAACTGGAGGTACAGACAGATGAGAGATGCCCTGTGTTCTAGAAGAACATGTGTTCTCACCCACTAAGCCATCTTGACACAGTAGTCTCTATGCTTTATTGAGAAGAAATCTTAGTATCTCCTCTAAATTTATACACATTTTATTCAGCAGCTTGCAAATTTGACAACATTCTCTGGCCAACTTGAAAATAATAGTACATCATACTGATGAATTATTAAGGCCCAGCATCAATGGGCCCCTGTAACTTGTCATACATAGGAAATGTTATAATGTTTGACAGTATACTGACATATTGCACACTTCAAAAGGTACAACAGTTATGATCCCAAATCTAAGAAATACCAAAGGGGGAAATTAAACTTCATCCCTTTGTTTCATTATCAAATTCAGAATAGAAGCTTATTAATTTGACTACGATTATAAAATATTAGCAGATTTGTAGTCAAAGTTAGCTAGTCAGTTCTGGCCAGTCATATTAGCCAGTTTGATACTGAGGACAAGACAATGACCTTTACTCTAAAGTTCATCATAAAATGATAAATATACAATGAAAGGATTATGAAGTTCTAGAAGTATATAAGGACTGGGAGTCTCATATGATGACGTGATTCACCCAGGTTAATGAAACAAGTGGTGGAACTATGACCCCTGGTCACCAGTACCCAATTTATGTTAATCTGTTATTCATTGGTTCTGTCTGTCAGTACAGATTAATGATCACACTGATGGCTACACATCTGTTGCATTCTTTTGTTTATCAGAGTCCTTTGTTAATTTTAAAATGCCCTACTGTTTTAACTTTTGGCTTGCCCACATGGGTTCTTTTGAACCAACAGGATATTGACACACCTGGAGGCTTAAGAGATAAGAGCACTGTTATTTATTTGTTCACGCCTGCATTTCCATTAAGTGGTGAGACAGGTTCAGGATAGTGTGAGGGAAGCCTACCATGAACTGTAGTTTAGGTGGGTTACCAAATTGTTTAAGCTGAGGTAAGACACAGCTATAGGAGTCCAGGATACTTAGGATACACCAGTTTAGACCAGTGTAAACCAGCTCATGTTGGCTCAACCTCACAACTTCATGAACCCATTAAATGTGATATCAATTATATGCCAAACTTCTTTTTCTGGTAATCATATAATACTGTGCAGTGATAACTGTTTCATTCAACCAACATCTACCCCAAACAGTGTTGTGTGCCAAAGTAAATATATGACAGCCTTGTACTTGTCAAATGTAATATTTCAAAATACCTAATGAAAGAATAAAAACAATGTGGTAAGCATGTACAGATAATTCTCAAATCCCCTTCTAATATCAAAAGATAGATATTTAGTGGTATTTCCAGGGATAAATCAAAGGATCATTTTGATTACTAATAGCAAATTTAACTATTTATCATCAT
Organism: Mus pahari; assembly: GCF_900095145.1. Lineage (NCBI taxonomy): Eukaryota > Metazoa > Chordata > Mammalia > Rodentia > Muridae > Mus > Mus pahari. Next base: position 51,398,090 of record NC_034610.1, on the reverse strand, counting down.
AGTGCATATATTCCACTTGCTCACAAGCCAAAAATATATAAATCAGTAATAATATGAAGTTTTTAGTCTATTGCCGAGCTCACTGGTGTCATCATACAGTATTTGAAAAGAAGAATATTCAACATGTACATACCTTCTTGATTGTTGAACTGCATGCTTTTGAAAATATATTCATGTCAAGGTAGACATTAAATAACAAATTCCCCATACTGAGCAATAAACTAGATTAATGGGAAAAAATAGCTGGATTTTTTTTTCATACCAAATTCAACTGATATCATTAAATAGCTGTGGGATCACTGAGTGGATAAAGGCATTTGCTCGAGGGGCTTGAGGACCCGAGTTTGATCCCTGGGACCCACAAGCTCATATCTGACTCGTTGATATTTGACTCATTCACAAACCACAAAAAATCCTAAGATGAGACCTGAACCCTGTGAGTCGTGCTCAGATCCCCACGTGTGCTCTGTGGCACAGAGCACTTCCTCTCCTTCTTTCAGACACACACAAAACAAGTAAACTAGTGCTTCTAAAGATTTAAACAAACAAATAAATAAAAATGCGGATCAAAATCTGCAGTTTGTGGTAATTATAAATGTTATGCTATAGCCCAAATGCTAAAGAAGACATTTTAGATATTATTAGAGAACTTTGTCATAAAGCCACTTTGGGAGAAAACAGCCGCTTGATCATAATGTGCCAGCAATTATACCTTTATATGAGTTTCTTGGTGCAAACATTTGCAGACTTAGATGTATTTTAGAAATACATCAGAATTTCATAAATTAGTAATGGACATCTGCTGTAAGAACCTAAGCACGTTCTCCTCTGGATGAGCTGTGTGGGGTTTTCCAACTCTTTACCTTATTCATAGCCGTGTCCTGTCTCTAGCATGGACCCTCAAAGGATCTGTGTGGTTCAGGAGTCACTGGCCCAATCCCAACTTCTCCTGAAGTTGCCACACTGTTATTTATTTGCCAAACTGTTATTGTTTCAGTGCCACAAGTCTGGTTTCCACATCACAAATTACTGTTTATTTTCTGCCACAATGAAGTTGCCACACTGTTATTTCTTCATTGCCTGCTCGCCTTCTATTAACCCTTAACTCTCTCTTCTTTCCCTTCTCATGATTATCAAATCATTCCACTCTGACTTTCTCTCTTCCTTCGTGGCTCACACATTTCACTGCATATTAAACTTTCCTCTAGAACACAGCTTCTATCTTCGTACACTGGCTACAGGGGCACTGGAAACCCTTTTACACTAAATGATGCTCATTGCCTTCAGGTTATCCTTGGGTCGATGGTCCCTGGCTCTCACCTCCTGCTACTTTCATATGCCCACCATCTAGCTATAGAACACATCTCTTCCCCCTTGCTATTATTTGCCTACTAATCTCTAATTACCATGAATTCTGGATTTCTATTTCCCCATCCCATCTTACTGTGGACAAAATTCTGAGTGGCATTCATATGTAGAACATCTCATTCAACACCCTAAGTGTCTAAGTGTCTCCTCATTACAAGAAATTTTTTCTCTACCCTAGTCCTTCATTTATCTATCAAATATTTATTTAAAATTCTGTGTTTTTAAGCATGCTAATTATTGCATCATTGAAAAACAAATGATTATATGCTATCCTTTATATCTCTGATTCAAATTACACTGGTCAACTACCTATAGAAATTACAAGTGAAAAATGACAGTTATGTTAGATAAAGTGAGAATCTATAACGGTGTAAAAACAGAACCCAGGATATGAGAAAAATGCCTGGTAGATGAAACAAAAATTGGAGGGGGGGTGTCACTCTTTGGCACCGCTTGGATACTGAACCTTCAAATTGAAGATAGAGTACAGAGGATCCTTATAGAATGAAAATGTGTGACAAGAATAGATGAATTGATGTTTGGAATGGCATGCATCAGGCCCTTTTTGCAGTTCCATAGTTGCACAATCAAATTTAAGTTGTTCTGTGGAATTTCTAGGCATAATAATCCTAACTGGTGATACTAAAGGACCATTATATGGCTTCTGATGCTGTTCCTTTTTATGTTTTAAAGACTTATTTTTACCTTTAATTATTTATATGTAGGCAGGCTGTATGTTCATGCAATATCCTCAGAGGCCAGAAGATAGCACCCTTACAAAAGAGTAATCCTCTCCAAATGGATGTGCTTTCATAAGCAGCCACTGTGTCTGAACATCTGGACTATTTCTCTTCAGAAAGTAAACTTAAGTGGTAACTCTGAAGAAATGTCTGGCAATATTTGGGGATTTCTTTACTAACTTTGATCGTATTATTGTGCTATGCTCAAATGAAACCATCTTCAAGAGAAACACTAGTTCTTAGGAGAACACTAGTTCTGAGGCTGCATTATAATAGTCCAACTGTAAGAGACAGACACTCGCCATTCATGTCCTGATGACCACGAAACTTGAGAGAAGTAGATGCAGGCCTCCATGTAAGCTTTCTTCACCCTCTTATGTGAGGGATTCCTGTTTGATTTCTGTTTGAGTGGCTACAAATAATTTAATGATCAGAGATATTATTAAATTAAGAAAAACAATTAAGAATATGAAAGCTGAACCTAATTTTTCTCCTTTGTCTTGTACCTTTATTTGTGAATTCTCCTTGGTCATCAGGCGTCAGCTCAATAAATAATATTGATTACAAAATGGATGAAAACAGCAAGAAATTTCTCATTCTGCATTATGAGACTCTGATGTAATTTGATTTTTCTGGGGAAAGTATTTAAACAAGAAGGAACACAAACTGTGAAAACTAATATAAATCTGACCATCCATATCACCCTCTCAGACAATAGTCTAAGGTTTCACATAATTATCCACATAGAATTACTGACCCCTTTCTCTGCACAGAATATATTTTCTTTCATACCAGTGGAGAAAAGGTGCATTTGAGCTGCTTTACTAAAAAAAAAAAAAAAAAAAAAAAAAAAAAAAAAAAAAAAAAAAAAAAAAATGCTGTCATTTTGTATCTTTCAATTCCTTTCTTCCTTATATTGTTATTGGGAATCCACTGAGGCCACATGTGACAGGTCTTACTGCATCAGACATCGGAAGCCAATTTCCACCTTTTCCTCCAGCCTTGGTTTACAGCTTCCTCACGTGGGACATTGTGCTGGCATCTAGAACCTTGCAGGCCCAGAGCTCCTCAAGCTTTGAGTACAGGAGCTGGGCTCTGACCCTCTGCTGATCAGAAGCTACATAAGTAGCCACGTATGCATATATGTTGACACTGAACTCTTCTTGGGCCCAATTTACTGAACACATAGTATACACTGTCCCTTTAATCAGGCATTTAAAGGGGTTTCTGTGTCTCCATTCCTTTCTCTTGGATCAAAGAAGAAACCATTGATCTTTAGAAAATGAAGATTTGGGTACCTCTTGGTTATATTGCCCTGATAAGAGATAACAGCCTCCATCCCATCCCTTCAGTGGCCACCCCTTCGTCCAAGACTGGCTGTGACTAGACCCAAGCAAAGCCATCTCATGTGCTGCTGTGATTGGAAAATCTTATCATGCTTCGTATAATAAACATCTTACCATGTTCTCACAGAAAAAAACTTTCAACTTGTCATTAAGACTGTTTTAAATACCCATTTCCAAAGACACATTTCAAGAGCATGTTATAAATCTGAACAGCTCAATCATTCTGCCTACTTCTATAAAGAGCTGTGAGTTTAGCTGAAGATGGCATAACCATTAGAAGCACTACTTAGCCAACACCATTTTTCTTGTAAAATGAGAACAGGAAAGATAGCTAATTTAGATGATTGTTATCCTTAGGGAGATGAGTGAGAAACTCTACAGTCTTCAGTGATATTTGTCCTGTAACACCATGTATTAGAAAAGCTTGCAAAAGCATTTGCTGCTTTCTTGCAAGTGTGACAAGCATCTCTCTTCCAGACGCCAACTCGGCTTACTTAAGATGTTAATGTCATAAGCACTGCAGTTGCTCTTGGTGCACAAAAAATTATATTTCCTTCTTCCTTATTTTGTTTTTCTGCAAATCTTAAAGCAATTGCATGGCTATGGTCACGGAGTTTCATAGTTTCTGTTTTAATGGGAAAAATCATAACTCTTGGGTTCTGGGAGAGTAATTGATGGGTAAGGACAGGCAAATCATCTTATTTAGAAATCAAGAAACAGAAACTACAATGGTATAAAAACGATGTGAATTTAGGTTAAATTTGTTTGGGGTGAAATTAGTTTTGAATGTAGCATTTAAACAGTGTCCAGGAGAGCCATCCATGCAGCAGGTGCCATATGGGCACTGTGGTGTGCTCAATAATAGGTCTAAAACCAGTGAAATTATTTTGAATTTGTTTCTTAAAAATTACATTTTAACTTCCTGAGAACTAAAACATACCCTTTCACAAGAGCCTTTAAGAAGCAGAGAACAGAAAGTGGCAACCATTGAAAACAATGTCACTTAGTAGTTTGAGCAAGGAACAGTTCTGATGGGTGTGATATATTCCAACTCTAGTCAAGCATTCACACTCTAGAAATGCTAAGCAGCATCCTTGTACTAAAATGTTGCCAAAATTGAAAAGTTTATGAATGACTAAGTGGCCAACATAAGGTTGGGTCTCAGCAAGCTGCTGTCTGCCACCTCACATAGACTCTGCTCTTGAGGCTGGTTCTTGCCCACAGTAACTCTTTTCTTTGTTGCTTGTTTATTTTTGTGACAGGGTCTCACACATCCCAGTCTGCTATTGAGTTCACTATGTAGTCACATATGAAGTCACATGACCTTGAACTCCAAATCCTTCTGACTCTGTCCTGCAAGTGCTGAAATTATACATGTGCACAGCAATGCCTGATTCATGTAGTGTTGTGAACCAACCCAGGACTGCTTGTGGGCTAGGCAGGAACCCTACCAACTGAGCAACATCTCTACCCCACAAACATAGTCAGTTTTGCTAGGCCCCTATGTGTAAGTGTAACAGTACCATTAATGTCAGGGATTGGTGCTTGCCCATGGGATGGGTTTCAAGTCAGGCCAGTTATTGGTTGGCCATTCCTTTGTTCTCTGCTCCATTCATGCATCTCTTTTAGAGAGGACAAATTAGGGGTCGAAAGTTTTGTGGGTTGATTGGTGTCCTTATTACCCCTCCACTGGGGATCCTGCCTGGTTACAGGAGGTGGCCTCTTTAGGTTCTATGTCTCTACTGTTGTATGTTTTAAGCCTATGAAATGTAGACTTTATTATTTAGAATTTTCTCATTCTCGAAATCTTGGCTCTCTGGCAGTCTGCTGCTCTATGGCTCATGCACACTTCTGCCAACACTGCGCTTCCCCTCCGTCCTCAATTCTTATCTACTGTCTCCTCATCTCACTTCTCCTCCCAGGCCTCTCTGAAGCTGCATGCCAATGGCTGATTTGTGGTGATTACAAGAGCCTCAGCTTCTATTCCATCCATTATTTGCCAATCTCTCACTTTTCTCTCATCAACCCCAATGTTTTACAATTTACAACTTGTCTCCGATGTAAGTCTCTGTTAACAACTGTATCCTCAATTATCTCTGGATCTGTTTTATTTCCTTGTAAGGTAAGAGATGTCAGACCCATTCCTCTTATCAAACACATGATCATCGCAGTCTAGAAATCCTTAAAGTTAAAAATCTACTTAATTATTTAGTAAGTTGAGATTATCTGGAATCAATTCCCATATTTTTCCACCTCCCCTTCTCTCTTTTTACCCCTATGGTCCTAAGCAGATACAATAGGACATTTTTTCCATTTATTTATTTATTTATTTATTTATTTATTTAGTCAGTCGGTCACTTTACATCCAGATTGTATCCCCACATTTCCTTCCAGTTCCTCCCTCACACATCCCTTCCCCCACCGCTGTCTCCTCCTCTGAGAAAGGGGAGTCCCCCCCGGGGGGGGGGGCACCAACCCACCCTGGCACATTAAGTACTGTTGTGTAGATCTATCCTCTGGCCTCTTAAACTGCCATAAGTTATACTCAAAGGAGTTCTGCCCAATATTGAGCCTGATATATTTCTGTCATGGGGGGCTGGGGGAGGTGACACAGCTGCTGTCTCAAGGCCAGCCCTCTCTGTCAGATTTATGACTGATAATGATTACTAGAGGAGAGAGGGTCCATGAGCCCTCTGCCCTTTCCAACAATATACAAACAAGTAACTCTTGATGAAGAAACAGACCATTTTCATTCAGCCATGTAGGAGCTCATAAAATGCCCATATCCTGCAAGTAACCCATCATCCCCCTTCATGTACGTGACCCTAGGTCAGCTCATAATTTCTCCCAGCTAACATGAATGGATTTATTTTCTGTTTCTTTCCTTGGTGCTTACTCTGGGCTGGGAAGACATTTTGTTGTTTTATCAGACAAAGGTCCCCCAATTTCTGGCTTACAGAGGTCTCTGCCCACTTTCTAAAGTGAGTGCCTCTTCCCCGGATTATGGGTGTTCCTATGCCTCTGCCCTCCTGACATCCCAAATCAATGACTCTTCTTACAGTTTTGACACCCACTGACCCTCCTCCTCTAAGCCCTCACTGGCTTGGTCCTGACTTAATAATGCTGCCCATTTGTTGATGTTTGTTGACTCTTCTTTCCTGCTCTGCTGGGTCTGCAGAGTGATGAGCTCATTGCCTATTCAGATGCTACACTGCTACACGGACAGCATCTTCCCCAGTGTTTGTACACATCACACAGGCTTATAAAAGACCTCTTTGATATCTTAGTTGGCAGTTTTAGAGTATACTTTAATTATTTGGAAACTTTTATAAATAGTTAGAAATTATATATATATAAAACCTCTCTTGATGAGTTATGTTTCCAAACAAATAATAACTTACATTTATTTTGAGCTTACTAAGTACTCAATGTCTCCTAGGCTGGATACAGATATTTGTATAGTGAGATCTTCAAAATTTTGTAAACTTCTTTATAGATAATTTTTCGAGCAGACAAATCAATGACAACAACAACAAATAGTCCTAGCATGTCACTACATTGATTCTTTGTATTATTTTAGCGATTTTTAGTAATTACTAGTGTACCTAGTAATATGTAACATTTTAACTCCATTTTTTAAAGACTCAAAAGAGTTAACATTATTTTTCTGAATTTTAAATGTAGCAAAGCCTTGGATTAACAATAACAATTTTAAACAATGGAAAATTACAGACAATTATCTTCCTATTATTATTGCTTATTTTAAATATATATCATTAGTTATAATAATCTAAATTTTGTCAAATAATAACATCAAATAATAGAGTAAAATATGGTGAAGTGCATTGCCACATAAGAGTGTTTGAAAGCTTCCTTTCAAATTAATCCAATTATTGTTTATAATTTCAAATTTTGTCTGAGATCTTGATGAGCATAATAAATTCATCTTTTTTCCTTTCTAATATAACTAATAAAGAAATACCAGAAATGTGAGAGAACTGTCAATTTTACGTTTTTGAAACAAAAAAGTTTTATTTCACATATAAGTACAATTTATAACCGTATTTACTTTCAATGAGTTAGTAAGAGAAACATGGCTCAATGACCCAAAACAAATCAAATTCACCTATGGAACTACTACCCACATCTGCAACCTGGAAATGGGATATTAAGGCCCTGGCATCTCCCCAGGCTTCAGTGCAATTTCAGTCCTCCTCTCCAAAGCAAACCATTGTCCTAACATAGTTTATTTTCATTACTGTTTTGAGCTCCATGCATGCACTTTGAATTACACTGTATGTTCTGTTTTCTGGTTGGGTTCTTACTTTTATCTACAACATAGAATATTCCATGACTGAACATGCTACACATAAACTTAAGACTGTTTAGGTTGTTTTCAATTTTAGCTATGACAAAAGATACTTCTATAAACATTTCTGTTTCTCTTCTTTCAGGCTTTTCTGTTAGGTGAACATTTGTGCATATTTCTGTAAGAATCAATGATGGTTAATTTCTATTATCAATAACATAGTAATGCCACATGTTTGGGTAAGTCTGTGAGGAATTTTCCATAGAACATTAGAGGAAGAAAAACTCATTGTGAATGTGGGTGGCATCGTTGCAATGCTTGTGGTCCAGCCTGAGGTAAAGGTGGGGACTTAGCTGAGAACCAGCATCCCTCTTTTTCTGTTTCCTGATGTCCCAGGATATGGGTAACCAGTCATGTTTTCTCCATAGTGGATTTCATCCTTATAGACAAAGAACCAAAAGAAGCCCCTCGTCCTTTAAGTTGCTTGCTGGTGTGATTTTTCATATCAATGAGCAAAGTAATAAATATAGTGTGTCATCACTGGGTCATGTATGGCCGGCTTTGTAAATCTGACACAACATTTTCCTAGAATACCTCACTCATGAGTGTGTGAAAGTCTAGTGTCTCCATACACTTTCGGAGATTTGCAACTCTCAGGCTACTGAAAACTCCTAGAGGTTCTGAAGTGCTGGTGTTCCTTCCTCCTGATTTTAATTTGTATTTTCTAGCTGACTGTAGAAATTAAACAGTGTTATGTGGGTTGCTGTGAGTAATTATTCTGAATACATAGAGCATTACTTAGTCTTTTTGACTCTGTGACAAATACCAGAGCGCCAACTTAAGGAGAGCGAGGTTTAATCTGCTCACATCATCTGATGCTACATTCTTTTGTAAAAAGAAAGGTATTGCAAACTGAAATAGTTCAGATGGTGTCTGACAAGGTATAGCAAGAGAAAATTCCTGTTCTCACTGGTTTTCTAATTTTTTTCATTTTTAGTATGTCTTGATCTCTATTCAATGAATGTCATCACTCATTCAAGAGAGGGCTTTCTCTCCCGAGTCACTCTTCTCTGGAAACATATGAGCTCACTTACTAGACAGTTTCAATACACTGACAATCCAATCTAAATAGCACACCCTTTTGCATAGTAAGGATTTGAGCATCTTGGTCACTTTCTCTATCAGGCTGTCTGTGATTTTGTCTCTGATTAGTATAAATTCTATATATACCCTGAAAACAAGTTATTTTGGTACTCCTTAGCTATTTTCAAACACTTTCCTCTCTTCTGGTGCTTGTCTTTCAGTTCTTAACAATGTTTCTATTATCTTTAATCTACAGGTTGATTTTGGTGATTCAAAATAAATACTTCTTCATTTTATCTAGCTTAACTTTATGTAAACCCAGGATTATAATGTTTATTTCATTAGATTTATTGAATCTATAATAAATGTAATTCCCTGAGATCAGTAGTGTATGTTGTTATGTGCCCTGTGTAGAAAGACACTGAATATGTGGGAATAAAACCAAGACCTAGAAAACAGTACTGTTCTACTGTTCTAGAACTATGATCAATGGCTATGAAGGAGGAGGAGGAGGGGGAGGAGGAGGAGGGGAAGGAGGAGGAGGAAAAGGTAAAGGAGAAGAAGGAGGAGGAAGCAGAAGGGGGAGGAGGAAGATAAATACAAGGAAGATGAGGAAGATGAGGAGGAGGGAGGGGAAAATGAAGAAGGGAAGGAAGACAGGCATTCGTGCATTTGTAACCCCCACAGAAACGTACCACACTGGTTGTTTGTATTCTTCCCAAGTAAACAGTCTGGCAATCAAGCCTTGAAATTGACAAATAGACAGGGAAAAAGGCGGAGGACACTTTGTGCAGATGCTTGCCCTCGGGTCAGGCTTTGAACACATGATAGTTCAGTGTGCGATAACAAAGGATCCTAAAAAAAACACCACTTAATTCATTTCTCCAGGAATCACTATGTGACCGCCATTCCAAACCATGTTCACCTGCAGCCACAGGAATATAATCAACAAAACCCATGCTGTGTCCTCCTCTACAGAAAATATCCTTTATCTCTCAACATACTGAGAAAAAAAAAAATAGAAGGAAGTACACATTCAAAAAAAGACATAAAATAGGGGCCAACAAGATGTTTCAGCCTCAGTACCAGTTCATAGTCTCTAGCCAGAGCTGAACTCCAGCAGTTCAATTGGAAATGTATCTTATCCCCAAACTCAGGAACATGAGTCTGACCCCAGGAACTCAAATGATGGAGAGGATCAACTACCACAAATTGCCCTTTAACCTTTCCATGAACACATGTGATTCGCTCTCCAAAAGCAAAACTATAGCAAGACAAGACATAAATTGATGCAAGTCAACTGCAGTATACAAATAACTCAGATCATGGTTCACACTAAAAAAAAAAAAAAAAAAAAAAAAAAAATTGTGAGATAGCTAGGCAAATGTGTGTCTTTGCCTGATTCTTGATGATTTTGATAAGTAATGTTGCTAATGCTTCATGTATGCTATTGAATTGCTTGTTTTAAATATACCTGTCTTCTAGTGTTACCCCTAAAAGAAGACTGTACTGATGAAACTAAATGAAATGCTGTTTGATTTATTTCTTATACACCCCGGGTACAATAAAGAATATGCTGAAACAAAGTTGGCTTTGGGCTTTGGGCTGAGAGTTGCTGAGGTCAAGAGCTGAGTACATGAAGATGCATCGTGAATTCTATCTAACTTCTGGATGTCCTTATTTTTTTCTATTTTAAGTAAAACCAATATATAAAAAATGTTTTCCCCCAAAACATAATAAGATCAAGACAATAATATACTTAAATACAATGTAATGAAACATCCACTGGGTTTCAAAAGATGTTTCATAAATCCTAGGTTGGATGTCGGTGATCAGTACAAGGGTTGTATGACACTTGCCTGTGTTCTCAGAGGACTTGACTCAATATTTCTCTGGAAGCAAAGAAGAAGCCACAGTATGGAAACTTTTTGGAAAAGGTGGAGACCAAGGTTGTAAACAAGATAGCTGGACTTTTTCTTTTATGGGAGAATTTTTTTTTTCCCCTCTCTCTCACTTTAAGAAGAGATGTTCATTGTGGTAGGAAGGCACGGAACTAGGAGTAAGACGATGGGTCAGCATTATAGCTATAGTTAGAAAGCAGAAAGATAAATAGCTCACGTTCATGCCTTCTTTTTTGCTTTTTGTTCATCTTGCACCCTAGCACCACCCACAGTCAATATTAATAATAGTTCCCCCAATTAAACCATTTTGGAGAATTCTCTCATAAACATATCCATAGGTGATTTCAAATGTCCTCACATGCAATGAAAACTAACCATGATTGTGTCTTTCTCATATCCAAAATGCAGCCAGTCCAACTTCCTAAGTCTCTATGTTCTTTAATGGCTTCAACATTGTCTAGTCTCTTCTGACTCAGAACTCAATCCTATGAGCCCCATAAAATCAAAACATAAATGTCATACTAGCACAGGATAAACATTTCCATTCCAAAATGGAGAACGGGAAGGTAGCAAGGGAAGATTTGACTGAAGCAAAATACAGTTTAAATATAATTCAAGCCAGCATGTGTTTCATAAAGTCCCAGTTCCAAGAGGCAAGACCCTGTTGTAAGACCAGGAAAAGGTGATAGATCAAAGACTACATAAGCAAGTCATGAGCAAAAGAAACAAGACTGGAAATTCTTTTTTTTTCCTTTGTCTTATTAGATATTTTCTTCATTCACATTTCAAATGCTATCCCGAATGTCCCCTGTACCCTCCCCCCACCCTGCTCCCCTGCCCACCCACTCCCACTTCTTGGCGCTGGCATTCCCCTGTATGGGGCATATAAAGTTTGCAAGACCAAGGGGCATCTCTTCCCAACAATGG
>NC_034610.1:51366036-51385616 GCF_900095145.1 Mus pahari | reverse complement strand
GGGTTCTTTCTAGCTTCTGGCTATTATAAATAGGGCAGCTATGAACATAGTGGAGCATGTGTCCTTATTACCAGTTGGAAGATCTTCTGGGTATATACCTAGAAGAGGTATTGCTGGATCTTCCGGTAGTACTATGTCCAATTTTCTGAGGAACCGCCAGACTGATTTCCGGACTGGTTGTACAAGCTTGCAATCCCACCAGTAATGGAGGAGTGTTCCTCTTTCTCCACATCCTCGCCAGCATCTGCTGTCCCCTGAATTTTCGATCTTAGCCATTCTGACTGGTATGAGGTGAAATCTCAGGGTTGTTTTGATTTGCATTTCCCTGATGATTAAGGATGTTGAACACTTTCAAGTGCTTCTCAGCCCTTCGGTACTCCACAGTTGAGAATTGTTTGTTTAGCTCTGTACCCCATTTTTAATGGGGTTATTTGACATTTTGGAGTTCAGCTTCTTGAACTCTTTGTATATATTGGATATTAAAGACTGGAAATTCTTATATTGCAAAGCATGAAGGTGTTTTAGTGCTAAGCTAATCAGCAGTGGGCTGTGAACAACCAATCAAGTACTTACATTTTCTCAAAACAATTACTGTGTTCAACATTAGGAAGAACTAAGGCCAGGAGACAGTGGCTGAAACAAAATGCTCAGCTGAACATCTTAATGACTTTGTCACACAGGGTTGGATGTAAGCCAGTGTCATTTGAAAGATAAAATAGTATAACCAAAGTGGCTATAGTCCTACCACATTAGGCCCATATAGCACACTATGAAATTTGTTCAAAAGTGTGTATATCTTGAAAGAAAATGTCAGTTAATATTGTTTGTGGAAATTTCAGTTTTAAAAAGTCTTTATATTGGGTCTGAATGGAGCAATGCCTCTCAATGAAAAAGAAATCTGTGGCAAGTAGGTAATACAAATACACAGTGAGTATTTTTATTTAACACTGACTGTTCACTAGAGGAAACCCATCAAATACAGATAACACACGAACTCTTTCATATTCTCAAAATATTGACACTATCTCATTTTGTAATGTTCAGATGCCATGTTGCTAATTCAGAATAAACCAGTGGGTTCTTCTCCAGCTCCGTGTGATACAGTTAGAACTTCAAGTCTTTGAGAAAAGGGAACATGGGGTTTTCAGAGTTCACATTTACAGACCCTAAGAGTCTTCTATAAGAACAAGCTAGCCCTGTGGATCCTGTGATCCAGTGACTCTGGGCTGAAAAGAAGAAAGAGATAATCTGTCATGGAATTTACCCATCTCTAAGTGCTGACTGACAATGGTCAGGCTAGTTCTTCCAAATCATAAGCATCAATGGGTGAGGCTACTAGTCCTGGGCCACTCTGCATGGTTTGCTTTAAGACGTGGAATAATAGTGTTTGTTTATTTAATAAAAGGCCAAGGATGCTTCCAAGGGAAGCTAGAGAGGTCACCTAGCATGAATGCTTTCTAAAGACCTTCAGCTACAGAAAAGCCATTAAACTGCTATATTGCTTGTTGAGGAAATTGGTATTCCAGTAGAGGGGTTTGACCAATGGAGTCCCCATGACTCACAGGCTGAGCCAGTGACTTTGACCGTAGGCTTCTGAATGAACAGTGCATGCAGAGGCTGTTTCTGAGCTCCTATTTGTATAAATGCAGATCTTAGGTCAGGCTTCCTGAAACACCTTCCATAGAATCTCATCAACCAAGAAAGATTAACTCAGGAACAAAAGGGAAAAGATGAGGTCCACACAACTTCAGAACAAACTATCATTTATTCTGCTGAGAAAAAATGAACACTGCTCTGAGACTTGTTTTCCTATCCCAAGGACTTTTTATCTACACAACAGGATTCTGTCTGCTTCTTCATTGGGTACCAAATGTCCTTCTGTATGCCGGATATAAACTTCATGTGTCTCAATGTTGTTAAGATATCATATTTCATGGATTCCAGTGCACAAATATGTTAACTAACTATGGCCTTTTTCTCCTACTTATTTGCCTTTTATCAATACAGTTTGTCCCCTGGACAAGGAATCTAGAAGAATAGAGGAAGCTGTTTTTCCCTAGTATACACACCAGTCAAATAGATGTAGATTCTCTGGAAAAAGTTGTAAATTTACAATAACATAGATGAATTGTTCAGTATAGCCAGACTCACCATATATAAAAGTACTTGTGAGTGCATATTAAAGGAGTTAATGAGGGAAGAGTGTTTAGATCCAGTGCCTGCCTTTTAATCTGAAATTTTCATTTTAATAACAAGAAAGTGAAAAAATGAGCATGCTATTTCTCTATATGTATAAATAAATAACACCTATTTAAAGTCATGTAATATATATATATATATATATATATATATATATATATATATATNNCACACACACACACACACACACACACACACACACACACACACACACACCCCCACACACACACACACACACACACACACACACACACTTTGAAAAGTAAATTCAAAGGTAAATTACTCAAAGAACAAGTTGATTATAAACAATGCATGTATCCCACCTGATACAATAGTTCCAACCCACTCCTGCATTCACTCTGGAGACTTAATAAGGCAGAAGACAAAAGTAATACTAAGAGATGCTTACAAACTAAGAAGTTATTGACGTGGGTAAGGAATCCCAAGATCTAGAGAGATGGCTCAGCAGTTAATAGCACTGACTGTTCTTCCAAAGGTCCTGAGTTCAATTCCCAGCAACCACCTGGTGGCTCACAACCATCTGTCAGGGGATCCTATGTCCTCTTCTGGTGTCTGAAGACAGCTACTGTGTAGTCACACATGTTAAAGAAGTAAATCCTAAAAACAAACAGACAAAAAGACCCCAAGATCTAGCCTCAAGGTATTATAAAGACTTTAAGTACATTAACAGTGCAGAGTGTATAATTAACATCAGCCCAGCAGACAGAGGCAGCAAAAGAGGCAAAGACAAAAGGTAAAACACAAATGTGAAGGAATAAACAGCATTCTCAAGTACAGAACAAACCAACGCATATGTCTGAAAACCGATCATTTACAGACCTATATCCATGTTATTCTTTTTTTCTTTTTGGCCATTTTATGACTTCTATATCCTTTACTTCCTAATGTGGTGTGAGGTGAATAAGCCTTTGCCCTTTCTTTTTGTAGCAAGAGGGCTCATCTTATTTTTTTGAAAACTAGGAAATGAGGACTAAGGAAAAACTAAATGATCACAGGTTTAAAAGAAAAATATTTAGACGTTTATCACCATCATTTTCTTAATGCAGTAGAACAAGATAGGTAAAGCAATAGAACAAAATGAGAACTAAATTATAAAATAGTAATTATTACTAATTAAAATATTGTTTATCTCTACTCCTATCTGGAATGTTCTGATTAGGGCTCCTGGTGCGGAAGAATACTTCGCACGTAGCTGGAGAAGAAAAGTAATCACTAATTTCACCGAGCTACACTGTGAGACACACTACTGCAATAGTTGCGTAAATATCACACATAGGCATAGCTAAACACTTTTTAATTTTATTTATTTACATCCCAAATGTTGCCCCACCTCCTGGTCCTCCCTCAGAGTTCTTCCCCCTATTCCTCTTTGCCTGTGAAAGGGTACTTTCCCCCAACCCCCACATACTCCTTCCCTGGGCATCAAATTTCTTCAGGATTAGGCACATCCTCTCCCACTGAGGCCAAATAAGGCAGTCCTCTGCAACACATGTGCCAGGGACCTTGAATCAGCCCCGGGTGTGCTCTTTGGTTGGTGGCTCAGTCTCCGGGTGCTCCCAGGTGTCCAGGTTGGTTGACACTGTTGGTCTTCCTATGGGGCTGCCATTCCCTTTCAGCTCCTTCAATCCGTCCCCTAACTCTTCCATTGGGGTCCCTGACCTCTGCTCAATACTTGGCTGTGAGTACTTGTATCTGTCTCAGGCAGGCGCTATTAGAGCCTTTCAGAGAACATTCACGCTAGGCTCCTGTCTGCAAGCACAACACGGAATCAGGAACCTGGTCAGAGTAGGATGCCTGTGCGTGGGATGGATCCCAAGTTGGGCACTAACGGCCTTGTCTTCAGTCTCTGCTCCTTTTTTGTCTCCGCATTTCTTCAAGACAGGTACAATTCTGGGCCCCAAAAATTTTGAAGGTGGCCATCTACTTTTTAAATATATATATAAGGCTCCCTTCGTTAGAAGGAACCCATCCCTAACCCTGATAAAGCACACAAAAACCTGAGATTAGGTAGGTCATAGTCCTAGAAGAAAGTCATTATTCTGCTAAAGGAACATAGCAATAAAATGACAAGTAATGACGTATGGCCATATCCATAAAGCATTAACCCTTATCAGAAGGTTCTTCTTACTGTAGAAAGAAATTAATGAGGAGATTCACCGTTGGACCGTGTGCAGAAAGGAAGAGACGTCGGAGCACTGGACCCTGCATGGGATGTCTTCATCAAATCCTTCCTTCCCCTCAAGGTTTATGTACAATGGAGGCAGAAAGATTGTTTCGAGCCAGAGAATGGTGACTTCCAGGAGACAGTGCCTTCCTGACACAGGGCTGATACATATATGAGGACACAGACACTGTTACAGCAGACACACACACACACACACACACACACACACACACACACACACACACACAGGACCAGACAAAATTCTAGCACCACTGCTTTAATCAATACTCCTACATGACTGACGATGATTCTGTTTTCTCCAAAGTTCAAAAGTAAGTGTGGAAATATCCATCAACTAGTACAAACAACTTCAGAAATATTAGCCTCCTTATGTATAAGAGATTACTTTTAGTGTGGAAAGTTGTTATTGCAGCCTTTGAAGTTAGGGAAAAGTAACAATGTTGTCTGAAGTTGCTTCACACGAGAAATAAATTCTATGTTTTTCTTAGCCTTAGGAAGTAAATAAAATATTGCTCACTTGACCTTTGTGGTATTTAAGTTTAAATTTTACACTTGCCTTAAACATTAGGTTATTACCATGGAGTTATGGATACTACGAACATGGAGCAGCATCCATTAGGGAGGAGAGAGTGAGTGTGATTGTGCGTGTATGTGAATGTCACACAGAAACCTATTTGCTTTCATAATTATCCAAATAATGCCCGTTAATAATTAGATATATGTTAAAGTTTGGCTATAAACAACCAACCAGGAAGCTGACTTGAGTAGTAACTTTTTATGACCACCAGGTGTCAGTCTTCCCCATCGTGTCTAGCGTTTTACACCTGACAAAGCAGTGACATTATATCAGCGCATTGGATTTAAATGTGGGAAATCTGCCAGGACTCTTTGACTCTGGGATTAAATGTCTTTCATTTGAAAAACTGACCTCCATAGGCAAAGGTGGAGGATTTGGGGGGGGGGGTGTCTTTGTTTTTGTTTTGGTTGGTTTTAGTTTTTTGGGCGGGGAGGTTGTTTTGTTTTTGTTTTTTTTTTTTTCAGTCCTACAAACACCTTCTGAACTAATATTATTTTCATGAACTGCAGGTCACTCACACTAGAGCCTCCCAGGAGAGCAGTTGGCACCTTCCCTTGGTTGTGAGGGCTCCAGGAGGCTGATAAATGCACCAATAAGTGCTTCAGAGTATTGTGTTTCTGAAATCACAGCCAAGTAAGAAATATTCAAATGCCACCCATGTCCTAGCTCCTCTTATCTCAGCTCCAAGAATATTTACTTAAAACATTTTCATTTTCTTGGCAAACAGCTATGTAAATACATTTAATTTTACCATTTAAAAAAATGCATATGTCCCTGAGACATATGACTAATGTGCTGGATTTCAGAATTTTGCTTTCCAACTGCATAGGCATAAATGTATCACAGACTAATTTAAGAATTAAAGGTTTAACAACGTGATCAGTGACATTTGCATTGGGGAATTACAAGCAATAGAGAGTTCATCAGCTACCTTCACTGCAAGAGAGAGCTTGAATGCGTTTCCTAACCTGCGGATTCTGACAAATGCCTGCTTCTGACAGTGATTAGTATTAATGGAATGCTCAGTGCAGGAATTCACATAACCTTAAGACGCTGTCTGTATTTTACACATGGAATAGATCGGCAACACTTCAGGGGTGGGCACTGAACACAGCAAGAGATGGGAACCCCAAGAAAGTAACACCCCAAAAGGGAGAAAGAGAGGGTGGTGTAGGGAGGGCCACCTGTCTTTTCTGGCTTTTTCTGTCCATGCCTAGCAGAGAAAAGCACAGAGCTAAAGGACCCTGTTGTCCTTTCCTTCTTGCCCCTCATCCCTATGGAAAAACAATGCAGTATGCTATTCATGTGGAGAATGCAAACTATTTTTAATACACCTAATATAAAGCAAGCATAGAAATTCAATATAAATTTAAGTAACAAAAAATACTCATTACCAGACCCAGAACTAAATTCACAGTCGTCCACAGAGAACTGGACTGTAATCCAATTTCCAAGCAATGTAGCATATATAGAGATATAATCATACACAGAAAAAGAACTACTTTATATGGGGAATTTGGGGGAAATTATTCAGGTAAGCAATGCAACACTGAGAGGCCAGACAATAGCAAGTTCCACTCTCCTTCAGTAGCGAAGAGGAATGGTTTCCACATAAAATTAGAGTTGCCAATTGATCTCCTTTACATAGTGCCTCTGCGACCCCTGTTCCACTGCATATGCAAATTCCAGAGTACTGCCAGCAATCTTAAAGACTATTCTACACCCTACCTAGTATCTATCTCTCCTGCTATGCACAGCTTTGGAATTCCACAAGGAAACCTCAGCCTTGACCGCTTGTAAGTACATCCTACTGTGTGTGCAGTGTGCTCCTGGCATTTTTTTCCTTCCTTCCTTCCTTCCTTCCTTCCTTCCTTCCTTCCTTCCTTCCTTCCTTCCTTCTTTCTTTCTTTCTTTCTTTCTTTCTTTTTTTTTTCTGGCAATTTTTCTGCTGGTTACACTTTCAATGTCTGTCGAGCCCTCAACACATGTATGATGAATTAATTAATCAAATAAGTAACTCATGGGAGGGTTTTTGGCTAGGCTGTTTAGGCAAAATTTCAAAATGTCTGGCAAACACATGTTTATTCACGTGTTTGGAGAAGTTCTGGAACACTGGTCCGCTATATTAGTTTTCATGAGCTACAGCTGCAAACTATCACACAGTCAATGGCTTAAAGTATTTTCCTCTGAAATGCCTGAAGGTTGAAAATGGTGGTGGTATCACTCTGCCCCGTGCCTTTACCCTCGTGTTCACTTCGGGCTGCTGTTCTAAGTCTTCACTTCCTCAGCTCCCTTTCTCGGGGACACCACAGTGCGGAGCTCTTCCTCTCTACTTAATCACATTTTTCTATATACAAGAATGTTTGGGAGAGGATCATTGTATGAAGAGAGGATCGTTTGGGAACTAGGGCAAAGGGTAGGGAATGAATTTTACTTATAAGAACAGAAAGCATTGGGAGATGGAGAGAAAGAAGAAAGAAAGAAGTGAAAATTTAAAAGACATGTCTTATAACTGTCTCCATGGGTTCAGAATAAATGAGGGTGGGTGCAGGAGATAGCTAAATTGCCTTTCAAGGTCGAAGACCCCAGTGTGATCCCCAGAACCTACCAAAAAGGGTCTAGGGAGCTGCAAGATGCTAAAATGGTTACAATTGTTACCACACCTGGTGATCTGAATCTAATTTCCAGGACCCACATGGTAGAAAGGGAGAGATAACTGACTCCCGGTGACTGTCCTTTGACCCTTCATGGGTGCCACAACACATGTCTGGACACACACACACACACACACACACACACACTGAGACAGAGAGAGGGAGAAAGAAAGAGAGAGAGAATGTAAATTAAGGATGGGGTGTATGTATTATATCAGGGTTGTGGACACAGACCGAAGAGGATCCTTGGGGCTCACTGGCGAATCAACAAAGACTAATTGAAGAGCTCCAGAAGAAACACAGATCCTGTCTCAAAGGAGACATTGGCCTTCCTCAAGATGATGCCCAAGGTTATTCCCTCATTCTATTCATATGTTTATATCCATTCATGTGCGAACGTGTATACACACACAAACACACACGGAAAGCAGAAGAATAAAAATGAAAGGAAACTAAAGGAGTAGGTGACCCTAGAAGACAGAAGGAACCTCAACAGCCTACTTCATTGTGCCCATCAAATAAACTCTAAGACTTTGTATGAATCATACATCTGACAGCTTTTCAGTCTTCACTAACTCTAAGATTCTATTATACTAATAGGTAAAAAAAAAAAGCCAGAGCATCTTTAAATATTATGCATCCCAGGGCTCACATTTAACTGGTATATATTGTGACTACATAGCAGACAAGCAGCCATTCTCCACAAGGCATGCTCTTATTGTCCAGCATCCACATCAGTTTTCTCCAAGTTCATGCCTAAAGGCATGAAAAGACAGGTTTGGTAGAGAGCCACTGGGGAAGGGTAAGACAGGATCTCTCTGATTCCTCCAGGGAAACGGGTGGGAAATTAATTAGAGCAGCTGCAATAGGAACTTAATTGGTTTTTTTTTTTTGTTTAATGCTGCTGTGTAGATCTTTTCTGGACATGTAGAGAAAGTTCATCACAAAAGACATTTAAAATAACTTTAAACACCCAAAATATGAGATGCTGGCAACTGATATATGTTTTCTCAGCCCATGACGCAGAGCTCAGACAGAATAAAAAACAAAAACAAAAAACTATTTGTAGCTGATGTTTCAGTTAAAGCTGTTGACTGGTGACCTCGTAGAAATGACAGCAAGTAGCTCGTGGTGAGAAACTGCTGGAGAAGCCCCTCATTGATTGGAGCACTGCTAAAATCTAATTGTACATAAAGTTCAAGCCATTAATAGTCATTGTCCAAGAATTATTATTTTTCAGCAAATAAGATTTAATCAACTCCCACTGCATAGCCAATCAAATCTTCTCATCGAGCTGGTTTTTAGCCTAATATAAGATCAGTTTTTGCTATGGGAGGTACAGTAGTTTAAATAACTCAGCCACGTCTCCTTTTGCTCCCCTAAAACAAAGCTTCTATGTGGTCAACAACAGCTGTGAGGGAGAAGAGGGTCTATTTACTGAAGCAATCTGTGATGGACAAAGCTTTTATCTCCTGAGACCATTATGAGTTACTAGGACTCCACAATATAACCATAAACCCTTTACTGCCACAATTTTAAGGGAAAAAGGGAAATAATTTAGAGGGAAATCTATGGTGTAGGCTTTTCTCATATTTCTAATAAGTGCTGTAAGATTCAAAAACCTTTTAAGAATTTCGCTTTTGTAATCATGACTAAAAAATTTCCTCTTTCCCCTTCCATCCTATACAAAGACAATTGGATGTGTTTGCTTGCCTGACTCCAAAAAGTACTTAAACTTATAGATAACATCTTTGCGAGACCAAATAAAAACCCAGAAATACTGCAGCTTGGTAGAATATTCAGTTTTATATCTGAAAACCTAGAATCCTATTTTACTATTTTTTTTGGCCTGTGGTTTATAGACGCAGTCCACAGAGCACACGTGATCAGCGGAGGGCTAGCTCTCCATTTGCTTGAAAGTTAATGCTATACTGCCTTGTAACATTTCCTGCCCCTCTTAGGCTTCAAACGAAGTCTAACCTTTATTTAAGTGTAGAAGAATATTTCCAATTCCTTCGGAATCTCTTTGGGTCTTGTAAATATCTGATGTGACAGCATTGTTTGGTGACGCTCGTTGAATTTTACTTGAATATAGAATTAGAATCAGAGGAAAAGGAAAGTCTGACAGACAGAGGATGTGCTTGACTTCATTACAAAATGAAGATGCAAAATTGGGGTGAAGGAGCTAGGAAAATGGACTGGACGGATAAAGTCCTTGCATGAGAACCTGAGCTTAGACACTTGGCAGGCATGGAAAAGCAAGGCACACTGAATCGGGGGTTTGTTGCTGCTGTTTGGGTTTCTTTTGTTTTCTTTTCTTTGTTTTGTTTTGTTTTGTTTTCTTTTTTGATGTTGTTTTGTTTTTTTTGCTTTTGTTTTTTGCTTTTTGTTTGTTTTTATTTACTTTACATCCCACTCACTGCCCCCTTCCAGTCACCCCTCACACCATCCTTTCTTCCATCCCCTTCCCCTTCTCCTCTGAGTGGGTGGGGCCCCAGATATCCCCCCCCCCCCCCCCGCCGCCAGCACATCAAGTCTTTTTGTGGGTAGGCACATCCTCTCTTACTGAAATCAGAAAAGGCAGCCCAGATATAAGAACATTCCCACATGGTCAGTCAACAGCTTTTGTGATAGTCCCCACTCCAGTTGTTCAGGGCCCACATGAAGACCAAGCTGCATGTCTGCTATATATGTGTGGAGAGGCATAGATCCAGCCTGTGTGTGTGCTTTGGTTAGTGGTTCAGACTCAGATCCCCAAGGGTACCCGTTAGTTGATTCTGTTGGCCTTCTCCAGTGATAGCTAGGCAAAGGCATGTGGATTCCTCATGCTGGCCAGCAGCCTAGCTGAATTAGTGAGCTCTGGGTTCAGTGAGAGAACCCAGTTCCAAAAACAAGATAGAGACCAATTGAGTAAGAGACTGAAGTTGACCTCTGACCTCAATAAGCACACCTATGTGTATGTACATGTGTACATACCCACATATAGGAAAACATACATCCAGCACATAAACATACTCACACAGAGAAATACATACATACGGCACACACACACACACACACACACACACACACACAAAGAAATGAAGGCAGAGATTAGAGTAGACATTTGTAGATCTGCTCACATAGGGGCATTATTCATAATAGCCAAGATGTTAAAAATGATCCAAGTGTACACTGGAAGACAAAGGAAAAAAACAAATGATTCTATCTGCATGTGGTGAAATATCCAACCGTTAAAGGGGAGGACATTCTGACACATGCTGCAATGTACATAACCTTAAAAGCATGATGTTTAGTGGAGTAAGTGAATCAAACAGCAGAGAGACAGGCACCAGAAGATGGGAGCGGTGACAAGGCAGGGGTTGGGCAGACCAATTAGGAGGACCATATTAGAGTTATGCAGGAGCTTTACTTTGCAGAGTGGGTCCCCACAATTGCAACACTTTAGTTTATATTATTAAAATGAAAAGAATGGATACATGTTTGAGGAGCTGGATATGGCAATGGCTCGAATCTGCTTGGTCCTCACAGCAGCATCCCTACCAGATCCTACAAACATATGACGCTACCATGTATGACTTAATTAAAATATTCAAATATGTTTCTTCTTAGACATGTTTAAATCAAAACTTACAGAATACTTGAATAAAAAGACAAGCATGTAAAGGAATGAATTATTTTTGACTATTACTGTACAGCCTGAGGAAGATGGCTCACTGAAGGAAGGTGAGTTGGTCTCCTGGGGAAGGTCATCATGCTAGTAAGTGGTCCATGAGGAGTATGAAAAGCAAGACATGCCATTGGGTGATTGTCATCTCTGGAATAAAATGGCAATACCTCAGCTTTGGTGGAGATTTTGTGCTGGAGCCCTTTAATTCCAAGTTGATCAGTTGGTTCTTAATCATGTGGGCATTGAACACCAGAGAGATGAAGTCTGATCTTGGGGAAATGCAGTCCCTCTCAGGTTTTTTTTCCTATCCAATGCCAATAGAAATGAAAACGTCTGCTTGACATTTCGAAATAAATAGATGTCAATGAGAGGAACTAAAGATGCTCAGGCTAGAAATACTCTCAGTGTCTAAGAGGAGCAAAAGAATGAGATTCTAGAAGAAGCAAGAGTGAAATGGGATAGTTGGACATGTCCTATTCATCCCCCCCCTCCAAAAAAAAAAAAAAGGATGGAGAATAAAAGGTTGCTCAGATCGAATCTCCTAAGGTCAACAAGTGTAGCTTAGCTACAGATGCTGAATTCAAATAAAATGACGGTCATCTTACTGTGCCCCAGGCTGCCTAACATATGTATGAGGATGAAAAAGTTGATGATTAAATCAATGCCTTTCACGATTCTTAGCCCAAATTTCTCAGGCAGGTGCACAATGCAAAAAAAAGAAAAAAAAAGAAAAAAGAAAAAAAGCAAATCTTACTTAGAATCAGTTCTATTGCAAACAATGTGTTAGTTGTGGGAATGACTCCCATGCTTTTCAATATTGTTCTAGTCATTTCTGTATGATGCCTAGAGGCGTTTTCTCAGGTAAAGAAGCAATTCACTAGGCTTTGCTTACAACAATATAGCACACTCGTTATTCGTTAATATTTTACTTTGGCCCACAACCAAATAAATCGTAAAGACAAATAACTAAAATCCAAATATAGAACTTTTATTAAATTCTAGAGCTTAATCAACATTCCAATATGAAATATACTGTGAAAAGCCCAGGGTAGCTCATGAAACGCACTGTAAATTGATTGCCTAGGAAACTGCCTTCCAACCAATCACAGAAGGCCTGTGTTTTTTATTGGGTTGTCAGAATCATCTACTCCTTCACTCAGGAAGTTCGAAAGGGTTGATGCTTTGAAATTTTTCAGTGGAAACAAAATTTGTCATTTGTTGTCAATCATTCTATTGATTCCCCAACCTCCTCTGTATCCAGTTATCCCAGTCACTTCAAACTGTTTAATTCAATGTATGAGAGCGGAGAGGTAGCCATAGGGATATCTGTATTCAATGTTCATTGCAGTATTAATGACATAAACTATTCATAGATAGAAATTAGCAAACCATACACACATGAGTAAATATGACTCAGCCTTTCCACTTTAAAAATTTCATCTTTAAAAATTTGTGGCATAAGTGAGCAATCTGAAAGGTACCATTGTTGTTTAAATGCCCATTCCGGGTGAATGAGAATAATTACCTTATGGTTCTATTTATATGAGGTATCAAAATAAGGTCAATTTGGGATCAGCATGGTGGCACAGAAGCTAAGAGGATTTTCTATTCTTGCAGAGGACCCAGACTCGGTTTCCATCACTCACATAGCAATCCACAACTGTCTGTCATTCTAGATCCAGCAAAGGGATATAAGAAAGTGTTGAAGGCCGAGACATGGCTCAGCGGTTAAGAGCACTGGCTGTTCTTCCAGAGGTACTGAGTTTAATTCCCAGTACACATGTGGTGGCTCACAGCCATCTGTAGTGAGATCTGATGCCCTCTTTTGATGTGCAGGCATACATGCAGGCTGAACAATGCACACGAAATAAATAAATGAATAAATAAATAAAACTTTTTTTCTTAAAGAAATTATTAACAACTCCAGGCATGCTTATGATCCTGATTGTAGCAATTGTTGGTATGTTTCATGAGTCTTTACATGTGGTCAAAATCAGCAAACTGTATATGTTAAATATCCATAGTTGTAGTTGCCTTGCATAGAAGTCATATAAAATGGAGTCTCACCAGGTGTACACACCATACTGGCAGTAGATGGCTGAAACAAAACAAATTCAATGCTGTTTTTGTAGATTTGTTTTACTTATCTTGCTTTGTTTGGGCTTTTAGTTTTTAACCTTACAGGTATTTTGCTTGTATGCTATGGTATCAAGTAAATAAAAAAGAAAGAAATTATACTATAATCAAATTATCCAAAATTCTCACAGTAGAGCTTATGTCAAAGGGACTTTTGAGTTTGGAGATATTTAAATGAGTATTCTGCTTAGCCACAGATATACACAAATCCAAGCTTATGGAAAATTTACTCAAAGACATCTAACTCCAGACAAAATTTTCTTCACCTAATGGCAAAGTGAACCCCAGTCTTTGTGATATGACTATAACCTTGACTGACAATTCTATTTATTAAAAAAATGTACCTAAGAAACAAATCTTAAGTGTGAAATAATTCATAGGGAGTGATGGTGAATTCACCAAATGAACTGCTTGCTTGTTTGTTTTCTTTGAAACATGATCTTGAACTTATAGACTCAAATCTTCAACCTCTAAGCCTACTTAGCAGTTGGGACTACACACATGTACCATAATACTTGCCCATATAAGGTAGTTTTGAAACAATTTAAAAAGATAATCTTTAATGATTATAAGAGTCTAAATGCCATCATTTTATAAAAAGAAAGCTAATGGCAATGTTGTTGTGGTAATAGAAGATATCCATTCTACTCTACCAAACTTTAAGGGTTGGTGTACAGTATTAGCATAGTATATTAACACTGTACCCATAAGATAATTTGATTTTAAATTCTAAATCTTGATGCTGAACTACATACTGCCTTCTTCAGCAGGTGGGGAACAGGTAGTCGATCACAGATAATATTCACTGTGTTCTATATGCATGCAAAATTATACAGGACACATGTATTTACAATGATGGAGCTAATATAAAGAAAGAAACTTATACTTGAATTCTTCATTGAAGAAAAGAATTTAGCAAATTATGTTTAATATAAAAATATGACAGTGCCTAGATCTAGACCTCTCTCTAACTATAACTATGGGTAGATATTTCAAAGATTGTCCAAATTCTTAACATGAAATTAAGATACATATTTTGTAGAAATTAATATGAATAATAAGAGCATTGAAATTATTTGTTTCAGATTCAGTTTAGTTTATAATCAGTTTTATTTCTTCCATTTTTTTTCCTGAATATTTTACATTCAGTGGATACTAAGTGACATTAGGCTTGGTTTAAATGTGAAAGAATATTCAAGATATTAGTGGTACAGTGAGTGAAGAGATATTTTTCTTTTTCACAGATGTAGGCTGCCCAACATTGACATGAACTCTAAAGTTTTAGGGCATAGTTAGAGCCCTCTTGATTTTCCAATTTACAACCCCAACAAATACTTGGCCAAGATGACTTCTGTAATTCCATCTATCATATCTGCTCCAGTGATTAGCCCCCCCCCCATGTTAGCATGCCTCAGAATTTACATACAGCATTCTATACTTTGTCCTCTAAGCAGCCTACATTTAGGAAATACTGGGAAAGACGATGCTTATAGTAGAAGCTGCCTTAAAAATTAGGACATCCATATTATTAAGGAGGAACAAAAAACAAAATAAAGACCTGGAAATTCATTAACATTTTAGCACAACCATCACTCTTCAATATAGTATAGTGCTGAGCAAATACTGTGCAGGCCAGAGAGGTAGCACAACATACAAGTGCCATCAAGTGCATGCTAAACAAGCCTGCTGACCTATGACCAATTTTTAGAACCCACTCTGGGAGTAGAAAACTGACTCCTAAAAATGGTCCAGTGACATCCACATGCACACTGTGGAACCTATGTACAAATCATATAAACACAATAGTAATCACAAATATATTTGGTAAATATTTGATAAATTATATCTTTGTATTTTGTCTCAGTTGAAGTAGATTATTTAACCACAAATTTGAAATTTGATCTAGATGCCAAATATGGTCACATTTACTAAGCATTTTGTACTGGCTAGTTTTGTATGTTAACTTGACACAGGTTGGAGTTATCACAGAGAAAGAAGCTTCAGTTGGGGAAGTGCCTCCATGAGATCCACCTGTGGGGCATTTTCTCAGTTGCTGATCAGTGGGGAGGGCAGCTTGTAGGTAGTACCATGTCTCGGTTGATAGTCTTGGGTTCTATAAGAAAGCAAACTGAGCAAGCCAGGGGAAGCAAGCCAGTAAGAAATATTCCTCCATGGCCTCTGCATCAGCTCCTGCTTCCTGACCTGCTTGAGTTCCAGTCCTGACTTCACTGGTGATCAACAGCAATGTGGAAGTGTAAGCAGAATAAACCCTTTCCTCCCCATCTTGTGTCTTGGTCATAATGTTTGTGCAGCAATAGAAACCCTGACTAAGACAAATTGGTACCAGGAGTGGGGTATTCCTGTGACAACCTGACTATGTTTTGAAGAGAACTGTGGAAGGACTTTGGAAATTTGGGCTAGAAGATCCATTTGGTGTTAAGAGCTCTGGGGGATGATGTGTTGGAGCTTGGAAGATAATGTTGAGAACAATGCAGAAGTTGGATGCCTGGCTTGTGAAATTTCAGAGGGAAAATTCAAGACTCTTATCAGGGTCATTGTTGTATTGATTGTGAAGATTCTGATGTTTTGTTTAGCTGGGGCTGAAGAATCAGCTGTGATTAACAAGATACCAGAACTACTAAAACAAAGATTTGCATTATTGGTACTATTGATGCTTGTTAGCTGGAGCTAAGAAATTAGTGATGATTAAGAAGAGACTAGCATCATTGAGGTGACATCTGGGAAGTGTTTTCTGAGAGCACAGAAGCTGTGTTCCAGAGATAGCCAAGGTTGTACCTTGTGCTGTGGCTGGAAATAGTAATGTGTAAGAGTGACCCAGATGGTACTGGTTTTGAAGGCATGAAGGGGTCATGAAGAGCAGGCTCAGCACTGTGTGAGGTCTCTGAAGACCATTGGTAAAGGTGCAGCCTCAGTTGCAATTGATGGCCCAGGACTGAAGGGGTCATGCAAAGAACTGGAGTCTTGGTACCATAAAGAGAGCCTATGAGAGACTGTTGGTGAAGCCTAGTTTCATCAGAAGACAGCAATATTTTTGGAGAAAGCAGTACCATGAGATGACTACCAAGAAGGGCAGCTGGAGCCTAGAAGACAAGGTGTGTGCTATGAAGAGCTGAGCTGGAGAAGTGACCCAAGCCCTTGGAGGAGTCTGGAAGCTCCTGAGTGGATCCCAGACATTGGACAGTTGGAGTCTGATTTTGCTTTTGATTGTGACTGTGCCCTGATATTTTCCCCTCTTGAAGTAAGATAGTATTTTATGGAGCCCACAGTTAAGAGACTTTTTATTTTTAAAAGACA
This sequence comes from Mus pahari, assembly GCF_900095145.1. Lineage (NCBI taxonomy): Eukaryota > Metazoa > Chordata > Mammalia > Rodentia > Muridae > Mus > Mus pahari. The sequence continues at coordinate 51,368,859 of NC_034610.1, read as the reverse complement.
TTGAATTTTAAAAGCGATTGGATCTTTTAAAGGGATTGAACTTTTTTTTTTTTTCTATTACTGAGTCTATGGAGCGCTCACAAAAAAGGACCTATCATGACTCCCCCTGAAAGACTCAACAATCAGCTGAAAGAGTCAGATGTAGATAACTGCACCCAAGCAGTGGACAGAAGCTGCTGACCCATATGGTTGAATTAGGGAAACACTCGATGAAACTGAGGAAGAGGGCAACTCTGTAGGAAGGCCAAAATCTTAATTAATCTGTACCCCCTGAGATCTCTCAGATACTGGACTACCAACCAGCTGATATGCGGTCCACAACACATATATAGCTGAGGACTGCCGGGTCAGGGTTCATCAGAGAAGATGCACCTAACCATTAAAAGACTGGAGACCGTAGGGAGTTTAGAGGTCTAGTGGGGCAGGGGTAGGGTGAGGTGGGGTGGGGGTGGGGACATCTCATGGAGACAGGCAGGGAGGAGGTATGGTATGTGGAAGAGCTAGAAGGTGGACCAGGAGGTGAATAAAATCTGGTGTGAAAAAACAAAAAAGAAAACAGATTAAATAAAATTTTTTTTAAAAGTTCTCTCAAGTAGGAAAAACAAGGAATTAAAAAAAATCTATCAATTACATTAAGTCAGGCATATATATTTTAGATCCAGCCTTGGCTTATGAAATGTTCTACATCTCACCTTAAGCACTGACTTTGTTTAGTTTTATATATACTTGCTAACATATATTCTACAGTTGATCCAAGAAAGAAAGCACAAGATAATTCATTAATTACAGGCATACACTTCATTATTTATTCATTTATCATGAAGTCTAAGCCAGGATATCAATATACCATCAAATAATTCCTATGCTCACAATTGGCTGGAGAGAAAGCCAAGCATTAAACAGGACGGCCTGCTCTTTCAGAGGACTCAACTTTACTGTCCAGAACATGCAAGGTGGATCACAACCATTTGTAATTCCAGTCTGAGAGATCCAACTCCCTCTCATGGACACCAAAGGCACATATGAGATACAGACATACACGCTGACAAGCCATCTGAATACATAAAAATCATAAATAATATATAAATGTATTTCTCTGCATTCTTTAACCAAAGCATAAAGCACAGTTTTCTGTGGGGCTTCTAACTGAAAAAACAAAACAAAACAAAACAAAAAAAAACAAAACAAAAAAAAAAACAAAAAAAAAACAAAAAAAACAGGGAAATGCTATTTATTCTAAGGTTGACTGGATAATTACCAATACATATTTTGTTGTTCATTAAACTTTATAAGTAAGTTAAAATACAATAAAGAAGCTGCTTGCAAAAGGAAAATAACTCACCATATATAAAAGAGCCTTCCTGAAAATAGTAGAGTTATTATCCAAAACCTTCCAGGTTAGAAGACTGTGGGGAGGAACAACAATATGAACTAACCAGTACCTCCCCCCCGCCCACCCCGCTGTGCCTCCAGTTGCATATGTAGCAGAGGATGACCTAGTTGGCCATCAATGGGAGGAGAGGCCCTTGGTATTGGGAAGATCATATGCCCCAGTACAGGGGAATGCCAGGGCCAGGAAGCAGGAGTGGGTGGGTTGGTGAGAAGGGCGGGGGGGGGGGGAGGGGGGACTTTGGGGATAGAATTTGAAATGTAAATGAAGAAAGTATCTAAGAAAAAAAAAGAAGTGCTCAAACAATCAAACAAATGAGAGCAAAAGACTTACCCGCTATGAGTATTTCCCCCAGAAAATGCTTTCTCTCAAAAATATAAATAAAGAAAACAATTTTCCAGACAAGCAAAAGCAGAGAGAATTCATCATTTTTACACCTACCTTATAAGAAAGAGAATTAAACTGAAAAAAGTCTAATTAAAAACTACAAAATATAAATGAGGAATACTCTTCTACCAGCAAGACGGTATACAAATCTTTTAAACTGTCATCCAAAAGCTAAGTGACAAAAGATTTAAAAGAAAGCAGAGGTACAATAATTTGTTAATGGGTATCATGAAAAGTTGTAAATCAACGACAAGATGTGCTCCTTGGAAGCAGCAGAAGTGTAGGATGCTTGTGTCATTTTATGTGATTCAACTTAATTGCTGTCAGTTTAAAATACTCCATTACAATTATGAATATTTTATGTAAGGCTTGGTAAACACAAGAACATGCCTATAGAAGGTAGAGAAAAAAATAAATCAAAGCATATCACTATGAAAATTATCTAGTCATGAGGAAAGACAGAGAGAAAAGAACAAAGACAGTTGACTTCAATTTCCAAGACAAATATATGCTGAAAGTTTAGATATGATATTTTTAAAAAGTCTATACAGACTAACTAAAGAGAGCATAGATGGTAGAGCTTATATTTTGAAAAATAACTTTAAATTTGTTACAGGAGGGAAAAAAGGTCATTTTATGGTTCATCAAATATTTATAATAATTGTGCACACACACACACACACTCACACACACACACACAGTAGCCCTTACATATGTAAAAAAAATGTTAACAGAACTTAGAAGATAAATATAATCAGTAGCAGAAGGAATATTTAGTATTATGTTACCAGCATGGATTGTTCATCCACGCATAGATTCAATTTGGAAATCATATAACCCAGGTGGACCTAACAGAAATGAATGTTACAGTATCTTGTAAGACTTTGTAATACACATTCATCTCAAGCAAATGTTCTTAGATTATAGTAGGCCACCAAACTCTTGTAAAACATCTAAGAAGTTTGAAGGTTTTACAAAAAGCTCAGAGGTATGGATACCATACATACAGAGAGAGAGAGAGAGAGAGAGAGAGAGAGAGAGAGAGA
>NC_034610.1:51344746-51364061 GCF_900095145.1 Mus pahari | reverse complement strand
TCTCTCTCTCTCTCTCTCTCTCTCTCTCTCTCTCTCTCTCTCTCTCTCTCCCTCCTCTCTCCCTCTCTCCCTCTCTCTCTCCCCATTCACCTGCTTACTGTGTGGGACTGAGTAAATGCTAGATCCTTGGACTTCCATTCACAGCTGCTGCTGACCATTGTCGGGAGTTGGACTGCAGACTGTAAGTCATCAAAAAATTCTTTTACTCTATAGAGACTACCCAAGAGTTCTGTGACTCTAGAGAACCCTGACTAATACAGTGGGTTAAAACAGTTGTTTTGTAAGCCTGATGACCTGTCTTCTGTTCTGAAACCCACAGTGAGAGGAAAGACCTAACTCGTGAACGTTGTCCTCTGACTCCAAAAACACGGGATGACACAAGTGTGTCCTCCAACACATTCAAAATGATAACAATAATCACTATAATTCTAAGGTTTTTAATTTTTTTTTTAATATGGGGCTGATTAGCTTGGTTTCTGGGCCTAAGCATACCTTGGGTTGCTCCAGAGGAATAACAGGTCAAAGGGCAAGAGTTGTGATGTTTCCAATAAAGTGTATAGTATTTCACAATATCTTCCATAGTGCTTTCTAAAGTTCCATAATATGAAACTTTATGGAAAAAACCATCTGGCATAGTGGGATACCATCTTTCCAGATGTTTTAAATCTTAGTACCAGCTTAACTATAACTTTCTTGTGATACAAAAATGTGTCCCATAAGATGACATTGGAAAACAAGGATAGTCTCTCCCCATATTATAATGGAGCAATAGTTGGTCAACAGTAACCTAAGTACAGGAAAAGATTCGTGGTGTATAATAAGCCACCAAACAATCCCCTAGGAAAAGAAAGGGAAGGAAAGGAAAGGAGAGGCACAAAGAAAGCTGGTGGCTTCTCAGTTTAACTTCTGTTGTTGGGGAAAATATTTTAACAAAATGTACTTTAGGGAGAAAGGGCTCACCTTGACTCACAATTTTCAGGTTACAAACTGTTACTGTGGGAAGAAAAGGGCAGAAGAACGCAATGTGGCTTCTTGCTTGCTTTTTTTTTTTTTTTTTCCAGCTTTCTCTTATACACCATCCAAGACCTCGTTTGTAGAGGATACTACTGACAATGGCCTGAATCTTTGTACATCAATTCATAACCCAAAAAAGCTCCCTCAGACATGCCCACTCTCCAATCTGATCTGTCTTCAATAAGACTTCCCAGGTGATCCTAGGTGGTATCAAGTTGACAGATAAATTACAATGTCTGTCTTTGTCATGATCTCATTTTAAAAATTAAGAACATCAGTATCTAAAGTTTATGAATTTCATCCCAAGATTATGCAGCTTAACTTTCTAAAAGTTGACACATGAAAGTATTAGTATGCCAACACGTACTCATTTGTATGACCCTGCAGTGAGAGCGAACAAACCTGCTGCCTCTTACAAACAATAGCACAGAAACAGTTTGTTAACTCGAAGATCAATGCCAGATAGGCAATTCTAAAATTGTTGACAAATTACACTAGAACTCTAAATTATACCACGGGGTTATTTTTCATCAACTTTGTTTTTGCACCAGCATAAAAGCATCGTCAGCACAATGTCCTAATGACCAACTTCCACTCTACTCAGGATGGCTGTCTGTCAGAGCCTCTAATGGCCAAGTTTGACAAGATGATAATAAAAAATAAAGAGGTCAGAAAGATCAGTGTACAAAGCATTTCAGAAAAATATTTTAGCACTTTTAGAGGAAGTTGGGATGTTTTCCTTTCAAATCTGCTGTCAATCAACCACATGGCCTCATGACTTTTGTTAATTAATTATTTACTAAAATGACAGTTGCTTTATTTAGCTAAAGGTTGAAAAAAGTAGAATGATAGGATTTTGCGTAGCACTTTAATATGCGAGTCAAATTTATTTCTAAAACAAGATACATGAGATCATCTTTTCACTTAAGTTTTACGGGGGAACAATAATATCACATTGAACTTCGAATTGACTACCACAATTAATCTTGAATTATTTGGTGGGGGGAGGTAAGCCTGTAATATGTCACAAGTTTTCCCAACAGACATTTTCCCATTAGAACATTTCTGTCACTTTGTGATTACTCTGTGGCAAAAGTAATGAAAGCCTAGCACCATGATAAAAAAGAATTACCTTTAAAAAAGAAAGGTGGGGAAATGAAATATGTATATTTCAAGTCAAAAGAGAATTCTTTCAATCTATAACAGAATTTTCCAGTAAAACTTTCTATGATATTCTAATAGAAGCATCTATTTCTGCATAGATATGAAATGGTTTGAGAAAGAAAGGATTTTTCTTCTTTCAAAGGGGAAGTCTTCTTAGGAAGGTCTGGAGGGGTGGCACTGAAGAGCATCAAGGGAAGTGTAGTCATCAAAGAAATGCTGTGACAAACTTATTTCTAATTTGTAATATGAATTATACAGTATCTTCCAGTTTACCAAATTCTTTTATGTAAATTTCATGGCTAGCTCATTAAAAAATAAGAGATCTGTTGTTTCTATTTTTGACTGAGTTAACTTACTAACATGCTCCTTTTGAAAAGTTATATTTTAATATCCAAAAAAGATGTGGTGTTTCCTTCAGACACCTGCTCCTGGGCAACACTGGGTTTTTGCATAATAAAACTAAATGATTGTTAAAAGCCATTTCCAACAACAAGTGCCTGTCCTAGGTTTCCTACCATCCGCCTCGTGCAGGACGTATGAGAACATGCAAGCTTCTGCTTGCAAATGTTTGGAATTAGGTCTTCAAAAAGAACCTCCTTTCTTTGCTCTTAGTTAATTCTTTATTCCCAGAGATCTGTTCTGTCTTTTGTGTAACCATTGGTCACAAGTGACCACTGAAGGCTTGACACATGACTTTTCTAAACTGGGAAGTGTTTATAATATGCAGAGAAGTTTTAAAACCTTAAAAAGAAAATAAATTCTCAGTTACTGCCCACATATTACTACTAGAAAGTTCTGAAAAGGGACATGGTTACACAAATTCCTATACAACCCACAAGAAACTGATTTAAATAGACAGAAATAAGGAAAGCTTCACTTGTTCAGAAAAACAAGGAGTTGGGCAATGATAGCCTACAAGGCCAGCCTGGTCTACACATGGAATTTCAGGATAGCCAGCACTACATAGAGAAACCCTGTCGAGAGAGAGAGAGAGAGAGAGAGAGAGAGAGAGAGAGAGAGATGGAGGGAGAGTGTGTCAGAGACAAGAAAATGGGTTGAATAATCCCTGTGGGTAAGACTGGCATTACAAACTTTTATAATTGCCAACATTTACTGAATACTCACAGGGTACCTGACACTGCATATACTCTATCTCAATAATTTTAAAATCCGTTAGGAAAATCACTGCCTAACTCTGGGTGGGACTTCTCTAACACTGATCTGTCTTTCGGATGTGTTCTGTTTTGTGTGTGTTTGTTTGGCACAAATGATACCAATGATGATGTTTTAGAGTTTTGTGGCTGTGAACAGACACCATGATCAAGACAACTCTCATAAAGAACAACATTTAATTGTGGCTGGCTCACAGTTTCAGAGGTGCAGTCCATTATCTTCATCGTGGAACGCATGGCACCATGCAGGCAGACTTTGTGCTGGAAGAGCGGAGAGCTCTATGACTTGATTTGAAGACAGCAGAAGTGGATTTGTCTTTAATAGGCAGTCAAGAGGAGGCTCTCTTCTGCACTGAGCAGAGCCAGGGCTTAGGAAATCTCAAAGCCCACCCCTACTGTGATGAACTTCTTTCAACAAAGCCACACCTCCTAATAGTGCTACTCCCTATGGACCAGGCATTCAGACACATGGGTCTATGGGGACCATTCCTGTTCAAACCACCACAAGTGCTATTCAAAAGAGTCTAGGGATGAAGGGGGCAAAAGCAGACCAAAGCACTGATGATCTTAGTAGCAATTTGTTCTCCTGATGGAAAAAGCAATTTTGCAGACAACTTTGAGAGAAGTAAGAAGCTTCAAAAGGAAAAATGCTAAACCAGAGGGAGAGACTGGGGGGCTAAAACAAGAGCTAACTTGGGCAAAAATTCAAAATCAAGTGAAACCAGGACCATTCCCACGGGTACTCTAACGTTCAAGTCCTGGAAAGGATGATGCAGACCACAGCAGCAGCAGCACCCTCTCCTGGTACAGAGGGAAGATTAAAGAAGAAGGAGACGAACATTGTAAAGAAGGCAAGGGAGAACATTGTAAAACGAGTGCTAACAGCTCAAAAACATCTGAAATTGCAGTTCCAGGAATCTGACACCCTCCGCTGGACTCTTAGGCATGGACACAACATGTATACACTCATGCAGACAAAACACCCATACTCATAAGATAAAAATAAATATTACTGTAGAAAGAAGAAATGGGTAAGAGAAAGAAGAAAAACATTCCTCCTTAGAGTAAGGAACAAAATACCCATGAAAGGATACAGGTACAGAGACAAAATTTAGAGCTAAGATGAAAGGATGGACTGTCCAGAGACTACCCCATCCGGGAATCCATCCCATCATCAGCCACCAAACCCATATACTAATGCACATGCCAGCAAGATTCTGCTGAAGGGACCCTGATATAGCGGCCTCTTGTGAGGCTATGCCAGTGCCTGGCAAACAGAGAAGAAGATGCTCATAGTCAGCTATTGGATGGAACACAGGGTCCCCAATGGAGGAGCAAGAGAAAGTACCCAAGGAGCTAAAGGGGGCTGCAACCCTATAGATGGAACAACAATATGAACTAACCAGTACCCCTTGAGCTCGTGTCTTTAGCTGCATATGTAGCAGAAGATGGCCTAATCAGCCATCATTGGGAAGAGAGGCCCCTTGGTCTTGCAAACTTTATATGACCCAGCACAGGGGAATGCCAGGGCCAAGAAGTGGGAGTGGGTGGGTAGGGGAGCAGGGGTGGGGGGAGGGTATAGGGAACTTTCCGATAGCATTTGAAATGTAAATAAAGAAAATATCTAATAAAAAAAGAAAAAAGAAAAACAAACAGGCAAACAAGCGAACAAACAAATAAAAATCCAGGAATAATTTGTAGCAACTGGTGACTCTAAGTCAAAAGATATTTCTCTGTGGTTTTTCAAATGCCTGCCAAAGAAAAACCTGATGCCCAGTCTTAATATGTAGAAGAAACAGATATTAAAGAACAATCCCAAAGGATGGTTGATGGTACAATGAGGTATCATGTTCCTCTAGAACATAAAACTGCCAGGTGATTTCACCCAAATACAGGACTACTGTCTCAGTCAAGAGTTCTCCAAAACAGAAGGGGAAATTTGGCTTCTCTTACTGGGTCCATTCCTGGAGAACTATCTCTAGTACTATCCCTGGCTAATCTGACAAGGAGTTGAATCCTAGGAAGAAGATGTGGGAACAGTTCCAGCTCGATATTTGCACCAATGATGACTGTGTAGCCACATACAGAGGGGGCTCTCTACAATGTCAAAAGAAAGTGTGTGGCTCAAGCTATGCCAATAGCTGAATTAAATAAGATAACATGCTCCATTAGTGAAAAGCATTGGTGATATATAATATTATTGGTGATAAATAATGATAAAAGGGATATGTTTGTGAACTAAACATTAAAAAATAAATAAATAAAAAATAAGGGATAAATCAGGACCAAACCCAATTCCCATATATTTTGCCATAGCCACTAACCAATACTTAACTTCTCTTTCCTTTCCATTTTATTGGAGGATGCAAACTTCCTAGCTTCCCTTAATTTGGGGTAAAAACCACTGACATGGAAAAGTGGTTGTGAAGTTATGATGTGATTGGACTGAAAAGGTACACTTTGTAACTGCCTCCCAAGTAACCACCATCTAAAGATAGTGTGAGTAGGCTCTACATCCCCAGACATTAGCTGCTGCCCACTGATGATCTGTTGCAAACACTCCCTAAAATACACACTTGGTAATGCCATTCATCTAAGGTAATCCCTATATAAAGGTACCAAATGCTGGTGGCACCCAAGACACCACTGCTCATTAGTAATGAGTTTGTCTCCCACTGTCTTTCCAATGGTCCTCCAACTTGCTATTCGCTTTTTAACATATTTATTTTCTTGAACATTTAATATTAAATTAGAACCGCCTCCAACTATAGCAAGCTATTATAATTCATTTCATTTTTATCTCATTCTGCATTTGTAAAGGCCACCACTGTGAATTGCAAAGCTTTGTGTCAGTTCCAAGAACCCCACAAATCTAATTCAGGTGCAGGATGCTCTTGTACTAACAGGACACCTACTGAGTCATTCAAGAACTCTCTACTGGCTGATTTTGCATGTCAACTTGACACAGCTGGAGTTATCACAGAGAAAGGAGCTTCAGTTGGGAAAATGCCTCCATGAGATCCAGCTGTAGGGAATTTTCTCAATTAGTGATCAAGGTGGGAGGGCCTCTTGTAGGTGGGACCATCCCTGGGCTGGTAATCTTGGGTTCTATAAGAAAGGAACCTGAGCAAGCCAGGGTAAGCAAGTCAGTAAGTAACATCCCTCCATGACCTCTGCATCAGCTCCTGCTTCCTGACCTGCTTGAGTTCCTTTGGTGATGCACAGCAACATGGAAGTGTAAGCTGAATAAACCCTTTCCTCCCCAACTTGTTTCTTGGTCATGGTGTTTATGCAGGAATAGAAATCCTGACTAAGACAAATTCTTCAAGTCAAAAATATTGTCATAACTTATATAACAGTTCTTTTCCTCAAAAATCCAGTAAGGTAAATGAAAAGACTGTACGTGGTCCTCCGCCTCTCAGCATTTGTACAGACTCAAGACTAAACTCACATATAAAGCTATTTTAGGCACAGGAATTCCAACTTACTTATACCTCCTTATTATGCAACAAAGTTTTCATCATGCCATGAGTTTTTCTTTTTAAAGGAAAGAACAAGAACCTAATAAAGGTTCAAGTTGGGCTGGGTTGTCAAGTATGAAAATGGATAGGGTTGCTGATTACATTTTCCAGTTTTGAGGTATAAGAGGTTCGACCACAATTGTGGCAAGTGATTGCATCTTATTTAACTTGAAAATCATTTCTAAACAATGAAGAGCAATTTGTAATTCCGTACTTCCAAACATAAGGCAGTACTTCTCAAGTTATGCAGAGGAAATGGAAAAGCATCACGTGTATTTGAATACTGTGTTTACAATCCAAATGCACTTGCAGAAAAACCTACAAATGTTTTAAAATAAATTCTCATTACTGCCCAATCCAGAATTAAGCTATATCAATTGGCTAAAGGCAGTGCAGAGGCACATATATTTAAAATATAGCTTTCCAAATTCAGCTCATCAGGCCTGATAACTAATAAATTAAGTGCCATTCCCTGTGGACTAAGTATTCAAGCACATGAGTCTATGTGAGCCAAACCTATCCAAAACCACAAAAAGGAGTTTTTCCAAATGTTCATAAACATATTTCCCATTCTTAGAACATACATAAAAATCAACTTAAAATTCTTTTTCTATGACATCTTGAAATGAAAATTACAACACATTTTCAGTTATTCAATAGGTCCATCATTATCTTTTTAAATATCTGCTTATTACTTATAATGCCCACAAGAAATTTTCATGGCAATTTAATGTACTTCATGTATCTTTTTACTTGTTTGTTTCATATAGTAACTAAGAGTGTTCTATAGATACAAGATGAATCATGCATTATTAAGTAACAAAATTTTGTTTTAAAACATTCATTTTAATAATCTGCTAAAATAGCTTGTTATTAAACAGAGAGTATATATCTTTTCTATTTTATCTCAAATACTAAGCAATTTATTTCCTCTTTTCAGGTAAGTAAGTGTATAAAATATATTCAACAGGTCCAATACAATAACTGGAACTTGCTAATGGCTGATGTGGAATTTTGAATGAGAATGTCCCATAGGCTCAGTGTATTTGGCCTCCAGTCATTCCAACTGTTTGAGGATAAATCGAGGGTGTGGACTTATTGGAGGAGGAGTGTAACTACTGGTTGTGGAATTTGTTGTTTCAAAAGACCCCTGTCATTCCTGCTCTGTCTCTCTCTGCCTCCTGTCTGAAGAACAATACAATGGACTCTCAGCTGCTACCATGGCTTTGTTCTTCCATCATGGCTTTTAATCCTCTGGAGCTATCAATCCAATTAAATGCTTTCTTCTATGAGTTGTCTTGGCCAAAGCTTTTTGTCCCTGCAATCACAACATAACTAAGATAATTTAAAACAGACTGTTTTGTTTAAGGTTTTTATTGCTGTGAAAAAGATACCGTGAACCGAGGCAACTTTTATAAAGGAAACAGCTGGGGCAGGTTTACCATTTCAGTGGGTTAGTGCATTATCATCATTGTGTAGGCAGTCTTGGTGCTTGATCCATAGGAGACTGATTCTGTATACTGGGCAGAGCTGGAGCACTAGGAGCCTGGCTCCACAGTGACACACTCCCTCCTGCAAAGCCACATCTCCTATTAGTGTCACTTCTTGTGGGCCAGAGTCAAACACATGAGTCTACGTGGGCCAAACCTATCCAAACTGCCAAAAAGAGTTTCCTCAAATGTTCATGAGTATATTTCCCAGTCTTAGAACCTGTGTCTAGCAAGCAACACACAGAGACAAAATCACATGTCATTCTGCTCCACGGAGTAGTTATCTAATGATGTTTCCACGCACACCGATTACACTTTTTTTCCATTTAATGGAAGAAGTGTATTTTCAGAGTGAAACAAATGTTAACTGACATTATTTGTATTCTGGGGTTTCATCTCCCACCTAACTTACTTAAATGTCATGCTGTGTTTCCTGATTTGTTAGAGACTCCAGGTACACATCCCTCCCCCTTGCCTCTGTCAACCCAGCAAGCTGTTTCCCCTGACTTCAAAGTGCAAATATTTTTGCTTCATCATCAGTCTGGTAGTCTAAAGGCCCTTTTGGCTTACATAAAGAGAATCACATTTTGCAAAGAAAACAATAGACTTGAGATGCTAATCAATGCCTCCTTTTAGAATACGTATTTTCTTTCTAAAAACCTAGGAAATTTTCTTTTATGAAAGAACAAAGGCAGAATGAGAATGAAACCTTCCAAGAGTATTAATTAGATTTTAAAATTCAAGTTATTTTTTTTTTTTAAAAAATGACACAATTAGTTGAATTTCTTATATATTTGTGTGAGCATTCAGATCAGGAACCTAACAGGTCCAAAAATGTTAAAGTGTTTTCAAACAGAAGTTCCAGAGTTTGTGCCTGCAATTATCTGATAACGAATGCTAAAGTTTTCTTCCTTTTCCTTTCTACTGGGAGGTTTACCGTTTTGGCAGCCGGAGCCTTAGCTCCTAGGGCCTATCACCCAGCATGTTTGCTTAACAGGTGATCAACTCTAAGGAATCTTCCAATTTGAAATAGACTAAGGCTCTGCTCTTTTTGAAATGTAAATGTTCTGGGTTTCAGCAAATAATGTGAATTCAGATTCGCTTTGCAAAAGTCTGTGTGGCCAAGTTGCTTTCTAACTCCTGGTTGAGTTCTACCACAACCGGAAAATAAAAATTATAATCCTACTTTTGGTAGCTGTTTTATTTCTTAAGGTGATACATCAAATGAAGATTTTAGTAAGGAACAAAACATGTAAAATATATGTAAATAGATCATGTATTTTTAAGGATCCCACAGAATTGGCCAAATGGTTTGAGCTCGTGGCCCTTTGCTTCCTGTATATTGAACAGAGGAGGTTGTTTTAAACTCTCATAGTTGTATTTATTATGAATAAACAAAAATTAATGCCAAAACGAGGGTCTGTCCTTTGTTTGGCTGTGTCTGAAATCCTATACTTTAATGCCTTCCTTGTATTCCCTGACCAACCTCATAGAGAATATCTAGCTTCACAAGTGACGGAGAGGCACAGTGGTGTCCAACATGCTCACCAGCCTCCAGGTCATCACCAGCCTCCAGGTCATCTACTCAGACATTGCCCTCTACTGTGGTCATGCTTATTGCGTAGATTTCAGAAGGTTTTTCTCTGCTCCATTAAATGAAGAACATTAGAAAATACCTTTAAATTTCATAGCCGTCACTAGCCTCACATTAGATGCTGAAACTCTGAAACTAATTGTTTCCAATTTTCTTAACCATCACCTGAAGCAGAAGTGAATGTCTTTAAAGTCACACTACGGATTTTTTCCATTCTTTTCTTTGCTTTTTCGCAATTAAAAGAATTCATGTATTCACAGCCTTTTCCTCTAGTCTCTCTCCTCCTTCCACAGGGTTACTACAAATAACTCAGTGTGTGTGTGTGTGTGTGTGTGTGTGTGTGTGTGTGTGCACGCGCACACACATGAATGTGATATCATGTACAGATGCATACCATCATACTGAAATGTATAATTTTGATTGTGATTTTTTTTAACAAAAGGAAAAACAATGTACATTTTGCTTTACAGTTTGCTTAATAAGCAAACTTAATTTTTTACTTAATAAGTTGTCTTATTTTAATATTTACTATTTTAAAATATACCCCCACCTGCATTAGTATTTAAATATTTCACACTGGAACTGTCCTTTGATTTATCTAATATTGTGTCCATCAGTAGACATCTGGATTGGCTGCACATGTTCACAATTTGAAGTTATCTAAAAATGATCTTTTGTGAATGTGTATATAATGCTTTCTGTAAAACAAATAATTGTTCAGTAGGATGGCCAGGCCCAAGTGCATACCTGTAGGGTGTTGGAGAATATGTGTCCTTACACTGTTGGGGCTTAGCCTCACCTTTATTTTCATTGTGTATCCAGTGGATTCAAATTTCTCATTTTAATTTTTGCATAGGCTTGAGTTTCCATTAAGTTTAGATTAAGCAGTGTTTCACATAGTCAGTGATCATTCACACTTCTGTATGTTTTCTATTGCTTGAGTTTTTCTTCCCAGCATACAAGTCCAAATCATTAAAATGTTCACACTCTCAAGGAAGTCTGAAACTGTAAGAAGGTCTCCTGAATGGTAGAGATCCAATCCCTTCGTTTATATGGCTCACTAAAAGCAGGGGGTGGTCTGCTCATTCTAGAACTACCATACACACACTCTAAGCCTGTTAGCACCTTCCTGGCTTCACCAGCCACACTATTCTTAGAAAAAATGAAATTAAGTTAAATCAATGTGATAGAGCTGGGTATGTTCCAGAATTTAATGTCAGTTTGTATATAAAGATATGCTAACACCAACTAAGTATTTAAAGCCCCTGATTAACTTTTTGCATGATTCAAATGGCTAAAATGTAACTAAAAAGCTAGGGATGATTTGAAATTTTTGAAGTAAAAGAATAAGAACTTGAGCCTGGACTATACTTCCCTGGGGAATAAGACAAAGAATGTAGATTTTTAATAACAATTTTACACACGGAAGCAATTGTGATGGCATCAAGACTGGGTACAAAGACTGGGTACTAAGACTGGGTACTAAGACTGGGTACTAAGACTGGCTGACACAGATTTTAGAGGAGTGTCTTAGGTTTCTGATCACCAGAAATATTCCTGATAAACCATTACTGCCAAATTCAAACCTTGTCTCTTCCAAAAGACGCATTTATGTTTTTAGAGTATGTTGAACCTCGTCATCTAATTTTTACCATTAAAATCTGAGCACTGTTAAAACGATACAGAGATCTTTAAAAAATATTTCTTTTTAAAATATCTGTATTTCTGTGCCTGATAAGCTTCTATAATTCTAAACTTCCACTTTAAGATTTTTTTAAATATCCTCTTATGACAACAGACAGATTATGGGTATTTTCATCACAGGGATGACATCTGGTATCTCTTTGCCTGCCAAGATCTATAAATGGCTTAAAGTATCACTTTATGAAAAACCACATTATTAGAGAAGCTAGGAAACCTAAAGCTTAATTAATACAGCAATGACTACGTGTGACTTTAAATCTAGTTGCCATATCATTATTTGCTATACAAAAACATTTAAGGTGGACCAAAGTTTAGAGTGCGACATAATTATCACATTTATTCATTTTTAATCTACATCATTCTGTGTTCTTACACAGTCTGTGACTTAAATAACTCAGTTATCTGTTGCAGTGTAACGAATCCTCCCAAGATCTAGTGGCTGTGAACACAGTTTTGGACAACGTTGAAGGAACCACGCCCAGTTCCTGGAGACCTTACGTGGACATTTCATCCATGCTGTTTCACTCTCTGCCTGACAATGTGCTGAAGAAAGCTAAGCGCTGATAGGGTGGGTGCTCTGACAACTGACCCTCAAATAGCTCTCTCTTTTACATGGTAGATGGGGATAATAAAGAACGAAGGAGAAACGACCCAACTTTTATGGCTTATTAGGATTACTGGAGCAAAGATGCTTTCAACCCTAGCTCGGTTGGCTGAAAAAAAATCACATGAAAAGTGCAAACCCAATTTAAAAAAAAAATGCATTAGTCATCTTTTCTCATTGTATGACCAAATGGCAAAGGCCAATAAAAGGAAGGGATAGTTATTCTCGTTTAGAGTTCACGGGGATACATTTCATAATAGCAGAGAAAGTGCCCTGGCGGGAGCAGGAGACTAACTGGTCACATTGTATACACCGTTAGAAAGCAGAGAGTGGACCGCAGGAAGTGGGACCCCGCTATAAAACCTCCAAGCTCTCCCCTAGAGCCCCTCTTTCTCCAACAAGGCTCTACAACTGTCCCAAATGGCACCAGAATCGGGGAGCCAAGTGTTGTTATATATGTGCCTAGGGGGAACATTTCACTCCCAAATCGCAGTAGGATGGGGTCCAGTTTTTGGAGACTAGAAACCACAGGTTATCCTTTAGCGAGAGATGATTCCTGTTCCTCCCACATGGAAAATATGCTCACCAATCTCCCTAAATTCTCAATACCCCATCTCTATCCAGATCATGCCTGAGACCGTAATCACTTCATTTAGATCAAGTCCAGGTAAACTGGTATTTTTCAAACTATGGATGAGCTGTTTCCCATAGAATCTGATTTCTAAACAAATGACTATGTTTTTATCTTCATTTGTTTTTATTCGTGTGTTGGGGGAGGGGAGAGGGAGGGTTGTGCTACATGTCCAGTGCCCGGAGGTCAGCAGAGGGCATTCCCTGGAACTGAAGTTTCAGGTGCTCATGAGTTGCCCAGTGTAGGTGCTGGGAACAAAATTTGGGTCCTCTGTAAGGGCAGTAAGCATCGTGAACTGTTTCTATAGTCCCAAACAACTGTTGTTTAAGAAAAAGAATGCACTTGCCCATTGCATCCCATGGAGATTTTGTTGAAAGCCTGTTGTCATGTACAAGTGGACTTGTTTCAATGTCTCCTGACACTTCCTTACTCCACTTCTTACGCCAGAGCAACACTGTTTGATTGCTATATGATTATTGATAATGATATTTTGTCTATACATTGCATCCATTTACAGAATTGCTTTTACTATTTGAGGTTTTCTTAATATTACCATTTGCTTTTAATATGAATTTGTCAATTACTAGTATCAGAAAATCAACTGTAATTTTTACTGAATCATAGTAAATATATAAAGGTGAGAGGCATGTAACAGTTAATAACACTGAGTTCTTCTGGTTCACAATCCTGCATCTTTTTCTATTAATTTAGCCTTTTGTGGGTTTTTTTCTTAGTATTCTTTTATTTTTTTCAAAATCTCAAAACTTGGCTACAATTTTGTTTTATAATCTGTTTTAATTTCAGCTGCTATCATTATTGATTAATTCCATTTATTTACTCTTTTCTAGTCTTCAGCACTTTTAAGACAGAAGACAAAATTGTCATGAGAAATTAAAACCATGAATGTATGTAAAACATCATACTAGCTTCACTATAAAATTCTAATGTTGTTTTTTGTTTTTTAAAAATTCAAATTATTTTCTGATTTCCTTTATAATTTCTGTCTTTGATACATGAATTGTTTAGAATTTGGCCTTGTGAGCCAAATAGTCAGGCAATTTTCAAAATTTTTTTGAATCGATAAATTATTGATTTCTAGTTAGTCTCATTGTTAAAAGAAGTTACCATCTGTGGTTTATCCATTTATTGTCTAAATCTGCAAACAGTCTTCAATGTTTTAGCCTATTACTTGATAACCACAGCCATCACTGTTGCATGCACTCATTTCCCTGGGTAATTCCCTGACTTTGAAAGCAGGTTGATATTAGGAACTAGCATCTAATAGAGGAATTGAGCAGACTTGAGAGGTTTGCTGAAATTGGGCTATAGACTTCATCTCCTTGTCGTTTACTAATAGGTTGTCAGTTCTGTGGAGAGGCCTGTGGATGTGGCCGAGAGTTACAGCCCCAATGTCCTGGCTTGGCACACTATGACCTTAGAAACACAGCTTCAGATGAGGGGAATCTTAGCTGTAACCGTTACTGTAGTATCATAAGATCCTGAGTCAGATCTTTCACCTAAGCTTGCTGATTCCCAGCTCACAGGAACTGTGGAATAATGAACATGTTTCTTTCCATCTATTGGAATAATTTTCATAAAAATATATGATTAATGTAGATATAGGTTATAATTCTCAATGAATATTCAAAAATTTACAAAGAAAGCATGGTTTTGAATGGGGGTTCCAGTAAAATAAAAAATAAGTGCAACCTTTTATTTTTTTCTATAAGTAGGCTCGCTCTTTCTTTCTTTCTTTCTTTCTTTCTTTCTTTCTTTCTTTCTTTCTTTCTTTCTTTCTTCTTCTTCTTCTTCTTCTTCTTCTTCTTCTTCTTCTTCTTCTTCTTCTCCCTCTCTCTCTCTCTCTCTCTCTCTCTCTCTCTCTCCCTGTGTGTGTGTGTGTGTGTTTAACTGGTTTTTTTTGCTGTGAAGAGACACCATTTATAAGACAGCTCTTACAAAGAAAGCATTTAATTGGGGGGTTTAATTCAGTTTAAAGTTTAGTTGATTGTCATCATGGTAGGAGCATGGTAGCACTCATAGTGCTGGAGCAGTAGCTGGGGATTACATAATAATCTACAGGCAGAGTGAGTGAGTGAGAGAGAGAGAGAGAGAGAGAGAGAGAGAGAGAGAGAGAGAGAGAGAACACCTATGGGGGATTTATTCAAACTACCACACTCTCTTTTTTTTAAATCCCACCAATTATAGGCATGTTCCAATTTTCAGCTATAACTGTGAATTTACCCATTTTTCTCTAACAGGTTTTTATTTTTATGTGTTTCAAACTATTAGGTGTATATGCATTAAAATCACAGTATCAGCCCAAAGAATGAACATTTCCTCAATATAAGATTTAAAACCAAAAAAAAAAAAAAAAAAGATTTTTTTCTATGTGCAGCTATATTCATTTCTGTGGAATCTTCCTAGTCATAAATGGCTTCTAAGCTTTCTTTTGAAAAGTATTTGATGGTATTTTAAGAGCATTCACTTCCTCCCCACTCCCCATTACCATTATTTGAATTTGAAACTATACCTTTATATTTCCCATGTATTTTCTGTAGGAAACGTCCATGCAATGTTATTTTTTATTCAGTCTGTCTAGGGCTTTAGATGAAGTACCTACCCATCTGCATTAGTATTTACTGAAGTGATGGAGTTTAAATGTACAACATTTTAAAAATTGTTCTGTTTGTTTTATACCTTATTTCTTGCCTTTGTTAACAGCAAATAATTTCAGTAATTGTTTTATCTCTGCAATTAGCTTCTTTGCCATCTTCCTCCTTTTATTTTCAGTTACTTTATACTTTGTAATGCCTACCTGTGAAAGGGTTGACTCAAATGAAATTATAGCACCTTTGATCTATGAAACATTCTTCATAATAATACCTGAGACATTATAAACAATAAGGCATATTTTCTGCCCAAACTTTTAGTTCTCAAACTATCAAAAGAAACAAAAGATTGTCTCATGAAAGAATAAGCTAAGAAATACTAAATTTTTATTCAAATAGTTACACTTAAAATTAAAACAATGTTGCTATTTGAATAATAGTGTGCTAATTCGATCATTCTTTTGGACCATGACTTTAGGGGCAGGGGAGATGTCTCTGTCAGTAAAGGATCTAAATTGTATTTGGGCCCTTCTCATCCATTTAAAATTACAGGGCACTGAGGCAAAGAGAGCAAAGAGAGCTAGGTCCCAAGAACTTGCTGACCAGCCAGTCTAGCCAAGGATTAATGAGTTCAGGATCAGCAAGAGATCTTCCTCAAAGAATAAGGTGGGGATCCAGTGTCAAGCACTGGTCTCCACATGAGCGTGTACTCACAAACACATTCACACACATGGACACAAGTGAATACACACACATGAACACACACAGGAACACATATGAACGGAAACTGGAAAGCAATCACTGTGTGTGTCAAGTGAGATGGGGGATCATCACCATTGCCCTGTGAGCTCGGACTCCTTCAGTATGCATGATGTTCCCTTAATAAATTGAGACGAGTTTGTACAATAAGAGGAATGGATCTTTGTCCTATCACAAACATCACTTGGGTTTTCTGAAGGGGATGATTTATCAAAGAGTACACTTTCACTCTGAGGTACATATGAAATAACCATGGCAGCTGAGATTGTATAACTTTCTCTAAAAGAATGACTAGTTTTCCTACCACAGGGTCCACCAGAAATGGTTCGTGGTGGAACTAAAATCATAGCAATGTGGATCTGCTCACTATTACTAAGAAAGTGTAGAGCAGAGGCTGAAGGAAAGGCCACCCAGAGACTGTCCCACCTAGGGCTTCATACCATATATAGTTACCAAACCCAGACACTATTGTGGATGCCAGGAAGTGCTTGCAGAAAGGATCCTGATATGACTGTTTCCTGAGAGGCCCTGCTAGAGCCTTACAAATATAGAGGTGGATGTTCGCAGACAACCGTTGGACTGAGTGCAGGGTCCCCAATGGAGGAGCTAGAGAAAGGGCTGGGGGGGGGGGTTGCAACTCCGTAGGAAGAACAACATTATCAACCAGAACTGCCAGAGGTCCCAGGGACTAAGCCATCAACCAAGGAGTACACGTCTCCAGCTGCATATGTAGCAGAAAATGACCTTGTCCAGCATCAATGGGAGGAGAGGTCTTTGGTCCTGTGAAGGCTCGATAGATGCCCCAGTGTAGAGGAATTGAGGGCGGGGAGGTGGAGTGGGTGGGTGGGTGGAGGAATACCCTCATAGAAGCAGGGGGAAGGAGGATGGGATAGGGGTTTTCTGGGAGAGGAAAAACCAGGAAAGGGGTTAACATTTAAAATGTAAGTAAAGGAAATATCCAATGAAAAGAGATGAATTAAAAAAATAAAAAAGAATATGACAAAGGCAAATTACTTCTGAGAAATTTTCTATAGTTTTAAATGGAATCCAAGAACTCTAATTGCATTTTCATCTGGGAGTGCTAATAAATGAATGAAATAAAAAAGTATGTGTATATCTGTCTCTGTCTCATATGTGTGCACATGTGTGTTTGTACATGAGTATGTGTGTATATGGGTCTGTGTGTATGTGCATGTGTGTGTGCATGCATGTGTGTGTGTAAGAGAGAGAGACAGACAGACAGACAGAGACAGAGAGATAGAGCAAGCAAGTACTTAGTATAGAAAGCCATTCAAATAGGAAAGAAAAGGCCTCTGACCACCTTCTTTACAGTCCAAAGTAAATGATATTAGTACTAAATTCGATTTACAAAAGGAAAATTACGCTTTATTTTTTAAAAACTGCTCCTCCTCCTTAATGAGAGGTACACGTATAACCAATGAGTATCTCTTTCTATTCTTTACATTCAACCTGTGTCATTAGAGCTAATATTGATTGTCTATAAAAGTATATATATGGGGTTTTATTTCTTTCAGTGCCAGTTAGTAACTGTTTACTCACTTCTATTAAATAGGATTGGAGATGCTTTCCAAGGAATCTAGTTATCAGCTGAACTTGGAATGTTTCTCATGCATTTAACATTTTTTTTAATTTACTAGTCCCTTAGAGCAGCCAGAATGTTGAAGATATGTATGACAGTAATCCCTTTTGTCATATATAAACCATTTCTTTCATTAAAAGGAAGCCACCAGAGCATAATGCTTCATTTTCTTTGTGTGTAGTTTTGTATCTTATATTTAGAAAGTGAAGTATGACAGTATTTCATCCGACCAGACTACTTGGAAGTGTTTATTAAAGTCTAGTCCTAAAAGCCATTCAGATGGAAAAATCTTTACTTTCAAATGGAAGAAGTGAAAGGGATGGGAGAATAAAGAAATAATACCCTATAGAGAATGGCCATGGTACCTTCATCATGACCAAGTTAGTCAACTCCTGAAACTGTCTTAGACACCAAATCATCAACATTTTCCAATATGGGTCAGACATTAAATACTTGCCTCCCAACATCAAATATAGACTGCACATAGGGGCAGATAACAGATTCCAATATAGGTTAGGTGTTACATCCTGAAGTCCAATGGCTAGACCTGAGTAGATGTGTGTCTCAGACAAGGCTCTCCAGTACCTTGTAAATGTAGAAAACTAATGGCACTGAGTCTAATAGCCCCCAGGGAGCATGACTATGGCATGATGTCAGGAGTAAAAGCTTCATCCTGTCCAGACCTTCATGAAATTTCTTTGAAAGGAAGTCACAAAGACCTTGCTCTTGCACTTAGTTGCTGACTGCTACAGATCATGATGTCGGTGGCTGCTTAAGCTGATGTTCCCTGCTTGCTTTAATAAGAATCTGCCCATTAGCAATGTGTTAACCTTTCAACCTCTCAGATAAATGAGATATAAAATTGACACATACCATCCCAATTATTATCCACGACTGATCAGGATATCATAATTAGTTCTTTTGATATTGTCAAAAGATTATTGGCCATTTCATGACTTATGTGTTATATGAATGACTTTTCCAGAATGCCTCTTGCTTGACTTTACAAATAGAATGTTCACCCAACCTTGTATCCAAGATAATCATCTGCTTTGAGATCATTTAAAACTATATACTCTGTACTCAGTTGTTTAAATATAACTTACTTTTAAGGATGATGGTGTAATAAACCTTACTATACTTTGGACTCTCCATATAATCAATTTTTACAAACTAGGCTGAACACATACTTTTGATCTCAAACTCTGTTCCTTGTTTCTCCTCATAACCACTCCATGTAATGTACATGTCTCTCTTGAGAAAATTTCATGCCCCTGACTCAGAACAATGCATGTGTGTATAATGTTTGATAATTAGTTCTAAAACTACTGTTAAAAGGGATCCACAGAAAATGCTGAAATAAACATGTGGATATAAGAAGGAAGGAAGGAAGGAAGGAAGGAAGGAAGGAAGGAAGGAAGGAAGGAAGGAAGGAAGGAGGAGAAGGGAGAGG